>NW_025350753.1:0-2737 GCF_016433145.1 Gracilinanus agilis
CTCCTTCTCTTCCTCTCTCCCTCCCTCCATCCCTTCCTTCCTTCCTTCTTTCCTCATCCCTTCCTCCCTCCCTCCTTCTCTTCCTCCCTTCCTCCCTCTCTTCCTTCCTTCCTCCCTTCCTTCCTCCACTCCTCCCTCCCTTCTTTCCTTCCCCTCTTCCTCCCTTCCTTCTTCCCCTTTCTTCCTTTCCTCCCCATCCTTCCTGCTTTCCCTTCTTCCCTTCTTCCTGCCTTCTTTCCTTTTCTTTTCTTGCCTTTCTTTATATTGCCAGCCCTTAGCACAATGCCTGGGACTTAATAAATACTTCTGGATTTGACTTCCTGTCTCTTCAGCCAGCTCTCTAAGAATGAATTAATGAAGATTGCATTAAGGGCTTATCATACAGAAAGCGTTGTGCTCAGCTTTGTGGTACAACAAAAAGGTAAGGCAGATCCTGCTCTCAAAGACCTCTAACGGCTATGGCTGGCTGCCTCTCTGCCTTGCATTTACTTAATAGATGTTTGTCGGATTGCCCTGGGAGAGGCTCCCTGGGATGCTGAGGCAGCACTGGGCTGCCACAGCAGCTGCCACAGCAGAATCCAGGTGTTCATCCGCTCCCATCTCCTCTTTGTGGCTTCAGCCCCGCCATGCAAAATCTTTCCCAATTCAAATGTGCTTGGTTTGGAAATCACTGGCGTGGGGAAGGCAAGCAAGGCCTTTCTCTTCACGCAGAAGGCCTAGCGTGTAAACAGAGGCAGGACACAAAGGCAGGGCCCTCGTGGAGCATTTTTAGATAAATAGACAAAAGGGACAGATGGTTTAGAGTCTGCCAAGCAGGTGGCAAGAGTGTGAGTGGTTGCCACCATCTTACAGAGGAGGCCAGCGAGCCTGGGAGTTGGGCAAGTGAGTCACACACCCAGTTTGTGAGTGGCAAAGCTGGGACTCAAATGCCAGGTCTCCCAGGGCTCGTTCTATCCTCCTGGCTGCCTTCCCCATGGGAAGCACCACTGCCACTGCCAAGTCCAATAGCAGACTCATGAAGCCCACCTTGGAGGCAGTGTGCTACCGTGCAGACTGTGCTGGATTGGAAATCAAAGCTTCCAATCCCAGCTCTGCTCCTTTACTCTCTGTTCCGTCACTCAACCTCTCTGGTCTCAGTTTCCCCCTCTGAAAAGTGAGGGGGTTGGATTTTAGGCTTCTTGGCCCTCTTCTTGGTAGGCACCAAGAGCAAATTCTTCCTTACTCCAACCCAAGAAAAAAGTGTTTGTTCCTGGTCGTTCCCAGGAGGAAGGCGGATAATGAAATGACACATGATCACAGCAATTAGCCCAAGCAGCAGAGAAATCCCAAACGGCCCAACTTCTTCTCCATAGCAAATTCTAGCAAAAACATCAGAGACCTTCGAGTCCATAGGCCTCATTTTCCCGGCTAAGCTCCTGGATCTTAACACTTGATGGAGAAATGCGGCGTCCAGATGAGGCAGAGTCTGGGTTTTCTAGCAAAGACTTTCCTCACTCAGCATCCTTGAGATGCAAAAACTGGGCATGAAGGTTTGTCTCAAAGGATGGGAGACCGGAGAAGAATGGCTGTGGCGCTCCCAGCTCAAAGAAAAATTAGACTTTTCTATCCTTCCTGTGCTCAGAACGTTTCAGTGGCTCCCTACCACCTCTCACATTGAGTGCGAATTCCTTTATGGGATAGCTAAAGGCCTTCATCCTCTGGCTCTCACCTGTCTTTGCAGGCTTATTATACTTTCCTCCCTTTCACTCATCCTCCATTCCAGCCATCTCTGTCTCCTATCACTGCTTTTTTTACTTTTTTAAATCCTCACCTTCTGTCTTAGAATTGATACTAAATATCGGTTCCAAAGCAGAAAAGTGGTAAAGGCTATACAATGGGGGTGAAGTGACTTGTCCAGGGTCATATAGCTAGGAAGCGTCTGAGGCCAGATTTGAATGCAGGACCCCCTGTCTCTAGCCCTGGTTCTCTATCTACTGCATCACCTAGTTGCCCCCATCTCTATGCTTTTTGCAAAGGCTGTGCCTCCCTCTACACACACACACACACACACACACACACACACATATGAGTTTCCTCTTATATAATAGGGGCCTCATGGAGGTTGGTTGAATTGAATTCTGCTTGGCCCCAGCTGGCAGGCACTGCTTTGCATGTGTCTCTATACCTCTGGCATAAAGTGTTTAATAAGAGATTGTGCCCCTAGTACCTAGCATAATGCCTGGCACACAGCAGGCACTTGAGAAATGAATATTGAATTGAATTTAGCTAGAGAATTGAATGGAATTTGAAAGGAAGCAGATTCATTCCCCAACTGATAAATCATCAGAAAGATGTCAATGGGATATTTCTCAGAGGAAGAAATTCAAGCTCTTGGGAACGATCAGAAAAAATTCTCCAAAATACTGATAATTGGAAAAGTACAAATTTATAGCAACTCCGAGACTCTACCTAATACCCACTGATGGGCAAAACTGACAAAAAAGGGAGAATGAGAAATGCTAGAGGGCCTCTGGCAAAACAGGCACATTCATACATTGTTGGTGGAATGATGAACTGTTTCAATTATTCTGGAAAGCAATTTGGAATGATGTTCCCCAAGATGTTTAACTGGTTAACTGGACATGCCCTTCGACAAAGGAAGGAAGGAGGGAAGGAAGGAAAGAAGGGAGGAAGGAAGGAAGGAAGGAAGGAAGGAAGGAAGGAAGGAAGGAAGGAAGGAAGGAAGGAAGGAAGGAAG
>NW_025350754.1:0-4998 GCF_016433145.1 Gracilinanus agilis
GAGAGAGAGAGAGAACATTAATTGCAAAGTATCAGAAAATGAATATTAAGACTTTTTTGATATGTAATCTGAAAAATAAAATTTATATAAAATTTTAAAAAGCAAGAAAAAGACAATGAGAAAATTTTATTTTAAAAAATTGATACTGAGACAGCGGGTAAGAATATTTTTTAAGGCCATGTAATTTTTATGGCTTTGAGGGAGAGAATTAAATGGAGATGCCATGGAAATGAAGACATGATTGATGTCATCAGATATATGATTAGTTCCCTAATTACCATGGATGTTATTACATGTTATTATTATAATGTCAATAAAGCCAATGGGGAGAATCACAGTTAGGGCTTCTTATGTTGTACTCTGAACATTTATTGTAACAAATATATAAACTCATTCGTCATCCTTGGTGTAGCCATTTCGATATTTCAGTTAGTGAATAAATCAATTAACCTATTGCATATATGTCAAGCACCATGCTAGGTGCTGGACACAAGTTCCAAACCCAAGAAAGAAAGAAAGAAAGAGCTGTGGTCCTCAAGAAGCTTACATTTTACTGGGTTTTACAATATGTTCATAAATAAGTAAATGTAAGAGGCATACACAATTCTCAGCAACTTAGACAAAATTTGCTAATATCTAGGGAAATTAGGAGGAAAAAATCCCCTTGTAGGAGAGAACCTGTGACTTGAACCTTTAAGACATGGATGGATCAAAGGATTCTAAGAGGCAGCATTGAGTAAGGGGGACATTCCAAGCATAAGAGGATTAGGAAACCTGTCCAAAAGCATGAGGGTGGAAGGGCAATGCAATCAGCAGTCTAGTTCAGTTGGTACTTGACAACATGGCGGGCAGTCAAGAAATAGGATGACTGCAATCAGCCAGGAAAGAGAAACTGGAACAGGATTATAAAGACCTTAAATAACATATAGAGGACTTTGCATTTTATGCCCATGGTATTCATGAGTCACTGATGTTCCTTGAATAGGGGAGGGGAACAGTCAGATTTGTGCTTTAAAAATATTCAGCTGTTTTATAGGGGTAAGTTGGAAAACAGAGATTGAATGAAGGAAGATCAAAGGAAGCAAAGACAGGAGAATGTCTGAATATTGAAAGGATAACAGATAAAGACCTGGAAGAAATCTCAAAATTCCCCTAGTCTAACCCTCTCCACAGGGCTTAAGTGACTTGCCTGAGACTAAACAGGTAATAAGTGTCCGAATTGGGATTTAAACTATATCCTTTGTCTCCAAAGTCATTGTTTCTTCCATCATACCAAATAATGAAAGTCTGGGCTATGAATTTGGCTGAGAGATGACAGATGCAAGAGAAATCCAGAAGGTAGAATTAACAATTATTAGCAACCCATTGGATAGAGGAGGGTGGTGAGTGAGAATAATTAGCATGCTGGTGGTATTTATTTTCCATATTTAAAAAAAACAACTTTTTTCAAAATGCTTCACACTCTAATCTGAGGATCAAATCTTTCTCTGTGAGAAAAAATTTTATGGAGTCTGCCCTTTAGAAAGAGGCTTATGAGATCCATAAATCTGCCATATCCTGTTTAAATAGATAACTAAACTAATGACTGGCTGAGGGTGACTTCTTTGTGGTTTTCTTTAGGTAAGAGACTGAACTTGCTGATAATTTCTCAGCAATGTGAAGAACCTAGAAGAAGAAGCATCTTACTAAAGGATTCTCTAAATAGAAAAGATTCTTATTCCAGAAACCTTATGATGAAATATAAGTTCTTTGAGGGTAGGGACTATTAAAAAATCTTTTTTGCTTTGTCCCCATAGTACATTATTTAAATCATAAAAATTTAATAAATTTTAAAGAATGAATTTGGCATTAGCTATAAATCTCATAAGAACAGATCACTTTATAAGAAACTTACGACTTAGGTAGCTAAAGGCGTGTAAGCAGAGCTGCCCACTTTTTAGAAAATTTCTGGCAAAACCTCAAAATGAACAATGTGGAAAAAATTACTAAAGAAATATCAAAGATTTTTCACCCTTGACTCAAATTGTTGTCAATAGCTCAGGTTGCCTTTGAGCTAGTCAATTACCTCAATAATCACATTCTATTATTTTTAACACCTCATCCAATTATGTATCCTACCACAAGGATGATTAATTCTATGGTCTTGAAGAGAGATGAATTATTTCAAAGCAAATACTCCTGCCTGGGAATTTTAAATGTTGTAAAATAAAGACCTTGGGGAGGCAAATCAGCCAGGGTGGAAAATTAAGCACAAGTATTAGATTTGCCTGTTCATAGATCCAGAAACAATCCTGCATGTAGGGACAGAATTTCTGGTTTAACTTGAGTTTTCAACAGACATTAAAGTTCAGGATAGACATAATCATCTTTCTAAATATTTCTACATATTTTTTTCTAATCAGTAGGTCTTGATTTGTGGCATGCAAGTCCTAATTATATTTTTCTTGTAGAGTTTTGTTGGTAGTTTATTCATGAGAGGACACATGGCAAAATAGGAGAAAAAAAGCAATAAGCATATATAAAGCATCTGCTATGTGTCAGGTGCTGAGCTAAGAGTTTTGTTTCTTTTTTACAAATATTTTCTCATTTGATCTTCACAATAAACCTGGGAGGCAGGTGACATTATTATTCTATTTTACAGTTATAGAAAATGAGGCAAACAGAAGTTAAGTGAATTGTCCTGTCATGCAAGTACTAAGTATCTGATTATAGATTTGAATTCATGTCTTCCAGATTCCAGACCTAGTACACCTTCTACTATGCCATCAGCTGCTTGGGCAAAGTTTGAACCAAAAAGGAGAAACAAATTCATACACAAATCAAGCCATTTAACTTATCCTTGCTCCCAAGAAATTTGGTATGAGTATTTTATAAATGTCGAATTACTACAATAGGTCCAGCATTATTACAAATTATTGGTGAATTATCGATCTGCACTTGTGGTAGGATTATCCACACTGAAAGTTCTTTTGCACAAATGGCATCAGAGTTTGGGATAATAATATCAAAAACTCTGTTTCTACACATTTATATCCATTGTCCTAGATATGCCTTTCCTTTATTTTATTATTTATTTGTTTGTTTTAAAACCTTTATCTTCCATCTTAGAATCAGTACTGTTTATTGGTTCCAAGGCAGAAGAGCAGTAAGTGTTAGTCAGTGGGAGGTAAGTGACTTGCCCAGGGTCACATTGCTAGGAAGTATCTGAGGTCACATTAGAACCAAGAACCTCCCCTCTCTAGGCCTGGCTCTCAATCAACTGAGCTCCCTAGCTGCCCCCAACACTCCTTTGTCTGCCTATTCTTCTTAGATGATTAGATTCCTGAGAATAACTGCAAATTTTTTTTATCTTTTGGTTGTTTTTCCAGAGAAGATTATGTCCTTAAGTATGCTTATGCTGTATTAAGTATTATTTTTATTTTATTTCACATTCTATCTTGAATACCAAAAGATGTAATATAAGACTCAGAAAGAAGGGTCCCTGCTTTTTTGTTTTGTTTTGTTTTTTGGAGGGAGCGGAGTAATTTGTTTTGTTTTTTTAATCCTTACTATCTGTCTTAGAATCAATACTAAGGAAGATAGTGGCTTAGAAGGAGTGAATCTTAAAACCTCTGCACCCTTACACACCGAGATAGAAAACAATGCGCTTCAAGAAGAAAGAGGACCAAATCTAATAACAGGACAGAGCAGGGGGAACCCTACTGCAGTATAACTAAAGAGGTATGCCAAGAAAAAGGCTTCAATTCTTGAACTGTCTGGTCTGAGGGCATAGAAAGGGAATCCCAGTATCCCAGGAAGCCTCCCCCACATGCTGTGAGGAGTCTCCAGTGGCCTGGGAAATCTCAGAGCCAGTGAGTGTACTAGTCAGGAGAGGGCCTTGCTGTCACCAGATTCAAGGAGTCAAACACAGGCACTGAAGAGGTGACTGGAGGAGAAAACCAGAGAAATACAGGAAAAATACCCAGAAGATGATGGCTTAGAGAGAGCCAAACCCCAGACCTCAGACAGCTTGGCTTCCTCATACCGAGATAGAGAATGCAGGGTTTTAAGAAGAAAGAAAACCCAGATCAAACACAATGGACAGTACCAGGGGACCCCACTGCTAAAGAGCTCAGTTCAGGGAAAACCCTCCTTCTTGTCCCCCCACTTTTTTTTCTGTTTATTTGTTTTTCCCTCCCCTCGAGGTTTTAGCCTTAGGGCAGATAAAGCAGTAATATTAATCCAATCAATAGAGGATTAATCCCAACAATTGGACAGACAAGAAGTCTTCAGAGGGCAGAGAAACCTCTATTGCCAGCTGGATCTTTCATCAAAGATCATTAAATACATCTGCTCAAACTAGCAGAACAAGGAAGGGAAAAAAACATGAGTAAGCAACAAAAAAAGAGAAAAGAAATGACAATTGACAGCTTCTTTCAAGGAAGTGAAAAGAGAGCAAATGAAACAGAAATAGAAGAAGAGGAAGTAGTTCCAGCGAACTGGACACAGGCTTTGGAAGATCTCAAAATTCAATTAACTCAAGAATTTAAAACTCAATAAACTCAAGAACTTCAGGAACTCAAAAAGCAATCAAGAGAGGCTGAAGACAATTTGAAAAAGGAAATACATGAACTAAAACAAGAAAATAAAGTCTTAAATACCAGAATTGGCCAACTTGAAAATGAAGTAAAGAAGGCAAAAGATGATCTACAAAGAAAATCAAACCAGAAAGAGAAGGATGACTGAAAAGCCAGGGATGAAATTCAGTCTTTAAAAAACAGAACTCAACAACTAGAAGCAAATGACTTCACAAGGCAGCAAGAATATATAAAATAAAATTTTAAAAAAATGAAAAATTTGAGGAGAATATGAAACACCTCATTGATTCAATCAAAGATCTGGAGAACAGAGGTAGAAGAGACAACTTAAGAATTATTGGTTTACCAGAACATCATGATAAAAGAAAAAAGTTTAGATAGCATTTTACAAGAAATTATCAGAGAAAATTGCCCAGAAATT
>NW_025350755.1:0-8550 GCF_016433145.1 Gracilinanus agilis
CTCTATTTCTCTCTGCCTCTGTGTGTGTCTCTTTCTGTCTCTTTCTCTCTCTCTTTTTCTCTGTCTGTCTGTCTCTCTGTCTTTCTCTGTGTCGGTCTCTCTGTGTCTGTGTGTCTCTGTGTGTCTCTGTCTTTCACTGTTTCTCTCTGCCTCTGTGTGTGTCTCTTTCTGTCTCTGTGTGTGTGTCTCCCTCTGTCCCGCTCTATCTCTATCTTTCTCTCTGTCTCTCTGCCTCTGTGTGTTTCTCTTCCTTTTTCTCTCTCTCTTTCTCTGTCTCTCTGTCTCTGTCTCTCTCTCACGTCCAAGCTATTTCCACTCTCCTGCCCTGATGCCCACTGTACCAACCTTTGCTCGAGTGGTCTTGGGAACTTGACTTCACTCTGGGTTTTTCAGACAGCATAACTTGGCCGGCTACTCATGTTCCTTCAGAAACTAAAAAGTGACTCTCGCCCTCTTCTATACTGTGGGAAGGAAGTCTACAGAAAATAATATGCCATTCTTCAGTTACAAAGATGACTTTTACCAACCCACCATCATCTGTGGGGCAAGTGTTACAATTAGCTTTAAATTATATTTGCAGAAATGGGTTGTCCTGAGCCATCTCTGCTCTTGGCTAGTTCCTCCATTCCATGGAGGATTCAAGGTATAATCAGGGGCCCTGAAACATCACTGTGCCACGTATAGGTATTCATAGGATTAGAAATGTGAGTTGGGGCAGCTGGTGGCTCAGTGGCTAGAGAAATGGGCCTGGAGTTGAGAGGTCCTGGGTTCAAATGTGGCTTCAGACACTTCCTAGCTGTATGACCCTGGGCAAGTCACTTAACCCCTATTGTTTAGCCTTTACAGCTCTTTTGCCTTAGAGCCAATACCTAGTACCAATTCTTAGAAACAAGGTAAGGATAAAAAAAAAAAAAGGAAGTAAGAATTATATTTTCTTTTTGTTTTTGTCACAAAGTAGAGTTGAAAGTCACGTTAGAAATCATCTAATCCCCACTCTGCCTTTCGAATACGGAACTGAGACCCAAAAAGTTAAGATATTTGCCTAAAGTCATTTGGGTAGTAAGTGGAGGAGGTAGGATTTTAGTTTCATTGAGCCAAACTTGAAGACTGTTTGGTTTTTTTGTTTGTTTTAAACCATTACCTTCCAAATGCAGAAGAGCAGTAAGGGCTAGGCAGTGGGGGTTAAGTGACTTGCCCAGGGTCACATAGCTAAGAAGTGTCTGAGGCCTGATTTGAACCCAGGAGCTCTGTCTCCAGGACCTGTCTATAGGCCTGACCCTCCGTCTACTGAGCCACCCAGCTGCCTCCTCTTGAAGACTGTAATCCTGTCTCAGACACTTCCTGTATAACCCTGAGCAAGTAAGCCGCTTAACCTCTAGATCTTAGTTTCTTCTTTAAAATGAGAAAAATGCAGGTGTTGGACTTGCTGGTCTCCGAAATATCTTTAGTTCTAAGTCCATGATCCTCTGCTTCCTTTGACTCTTGGGCCAGTGGGTTTTTTCCTACTGTACTCCCCTCTTGAGATGGATTTGAAGCAAAGTGGAAATGGACCAAGGCAAGAAGAACGGAGGGATGGATGGACACAAGTGCTCTGAGGCTGGAGCTGAGGGATCCATCACTGAGTCCTTCGGGGGAAAATGATCTCGTTCATTCCTGTCTTCCCTCCATTCTCTCTGGTAAACTTCATGGCAGCAGGAACCTCCCAGCCGGTTCCACGGCGCCCCCTTCTAGCCGGGGACTCCCTCTTTCTTCTTGCTCCTCTCCCAAAGCCTCCTTTGCTTCCCACGCTCCTTTGGCAGCTGTCCTCTGAAGCAGGTGACGTCTGTCCTGCGTGCTTTCGTCCTAAGGCATTCCTGGGTCCCACCCCTGCCCGTGCCCCCAAGAGCAGAAGCCTGGAGCTTTCGGGAAGGGGAGAGTGAGGGGAGAAGGGGGGCCGGACAGCCAGGCTGGGGCTCTCCTTCCAAAGAGGCTCTGGAAGTCTTCCAGGCCCTGAGAGGAGCAGGGATGGGGACGAGCGTGAGGGCTTGTTGGCCCCTGTTCAGTTTTCAATGTTCTGCAATATTTCTCTCAGGGCCAGAGAAAGCGGGAGAAATCTGAGCCCGTGTTGGGATCGGGGCTGGCCATTTAGTTGGTTCAGGCCGCCAGCCAGGTTGGGATTTCAATTCTACTTTCGAAATGATTGTTTGAGAAATGCCCAGCTGTGGGCCTGGCTGGAGTGTATTCGCCACGATGGGTATCCTGAGGAGCTCTGGGATCCGAAGGGGAGGTGGGCTGGCCGTGGAGTGACCAAGGGGGGAAACAGAGGACCAGCCTGGGGGGGACCCCATGAGACTCGGGGAGTGTCCAAAGGTCCAGGCGTTCTTCCAGCGAGCAACTGAACCTCTCGTTTTAATATTTCGATATGGTAATTATTACGTGTAATTCTATTTAGTATTTCGATCATGATGGTTTCATGTAGCTGGTTTTCTTTATAGATTTATGTGTTTTATTTCATGCATTGGAAGACATGCTTCTGAGAAAGGGGCCCGTTCTGGCTTCATCAGCACAGGAAAGGTTAATCCAAGAATATATAATTCATATAGGAGTGAGTTCAGTTGCTTTCAGTCTTGTCTGACTCTTCATGACCCCATTTGGAGAAGATAGGAGTGATTTGTTGTTTCTTTATTCAGCTCGTTTTACAAAGAAACGGAGACAAACAAGGTCAAGTGACTTGCCCAGGGTCACACAGCCAATAAGTGTCTGAGGCTAGATTTGGACTCAGGTCTTCTTAACCCTGGATCCAGTGCTCTGTCCACTACGCCACCTACCTGCCCCTGTAGAGAGGGAATATGCTAAAATAGGAATAATAATATTTATATAGTACTTCCTATGTGCCAGGCATTGTGCTAAGTAGTTTATAATGATTCTCCCAATGACCCTAGGAGATAAGGGTTATTAATATCCCCATTTTACATATGAGAAAGTTGAGGCAAACAGAGGTTAAATGACTTGTCCAGGGTCAAATGGTAAGTGTCCGAGGACAGATTGAACTCCGATCTTCCTGATTAGGTCTAGCATTCTATCAGTACGATAGTGTGCCTTGAGACACCTTCTCTCTAAAGCAAGTCCTGGGAGTATACTGCAGGTTATCATTCCACTGATGGAGCCACTTTACAGCCGTAGAAACTGAGGCAGAAATGGGAGGAATGACCTAACAGGAGCCAGAAAGAGCCCCGGGATCTTCTGGCAGCATCACAGCAGCTTACATAAGACACTAATTGCATGTTCAGCGGGAGTCTCCCCCGGGGAAGAAGAGAATAAATATTTCATGACCCATTAAGCCAAAATGGGCAGGAGGGGAAATGAAGCTGTGCTCTTGAAATCCTGCCCGTAGCTGAAGAGCGAGCTCAGGGGTGCAGCAGTGCCATTGGGGTGGCTACCGAGACCTGAGCTTGGTCTGAGGCTCCTCAGTGGTCTCTGCTCCAGGGAGATGGTGCCAGGGTGGGTGAAAATCAGGGCTGGGAAGCGAAGAAGGATGAGCGAGTAGCTCGTTTTATAGAGAAAAAGGAACGCCAGCCCAAGAGAGCTTAAAGGTTCAGACAGACGAGACAGGGGAGGATCGTAGGGTTTAGAAGAAGAATGGATTGTAGGGATCGTCTTGTCCAAGTCTTCTGTCTTACAGAGGAATAACCTAAAGCCCAGAGCAGTTGAGGGATTTCCCCAAGGTGGCACAGCCGGTCATTTCTGGGGCTGAGAGGGGAACCCAACCCTTCGCCCTAATGCAACAACGTGGCAGAACCTAAAAGTGGAAATGAGGGATGGGGAAGGGTGGATCGAGGTCGAAAGAACCCCACTAGTTTCCCAATTGAGCATCTGTGACCCCGAGCAAGGCACAGCCTCTTTGCCTCTGTTTTCTCATCTAAAAAAAAAAGGGAGTTAATCGCATCTGTCTCTGAAGGATCAAAGAAGATCTGGGACCATAGAATCAGGGTCAAAGTCAAGTCAGGATCAAAAGTCACGTAGTCCAACCCCTTGACTTGACAGAGGAGGACTTGCCTGAGATCACACAGATAATAAGTGTCAGAAGCAGGACTGGAGTCTGGGACTTTTCCAATCACTTTACAAGCCTCAAATATGGGGAGCTGACAGTCTCCTGACCATTATCTTGGCTTCCCCGAGGGATCTACAGATGAGGAAGACTGACCTAAAGTGCCTTCCTTCTGCCGTGTGCCATCTGCCATGACTCACCCAGATTCGTGGTGTTCCCACTGCTGTTGCAACCAGTGTTACCGTAATAATAACCATACCAGCTTCAGGAAGGGCTGGGATTTCTTTAGCCTGCAGCAATCCAGTCCACAACCCTTCTGTGGCTTGGTAGATATATCCTCTGGAGCCACCAAGATACATAATGAACACATAGAAATAAAGTGGCCAACCCAGGATCATACGGCGTATAAGTGTCAGAGGTGAGATTTGAACTCACAGCTCTGACTCCAAGCCCAGCACTCTATCCATGACTCTCTCACGACTTCCCACCCCCCAACTTGATAGCCTTTTATGTTTGTAAATCCAAGAATAAGGTCGAGGTTAACAAAAGTCATAGACTTTGAGTGGGAGGTTGAATCTCCAAAAGGCTTGCTCAGAGGTTGGATTTGAATCCAGGTCTTTCTTCCTGATCATAAGCCCATCATCACTCTGACCTACTAAGCTGTGGTCTTTATGTTATCAATGATGACACACAATTTTGCAATTTTTGGTAACCAGAAAAACCCCTTACAAATATTGTTCCATTTGATCCACGAAATAATTTGATGAAGTCAAGTCAGCAAGCATTATTAAGTCCCTAATTTTATTATATACATTATATATTATATTAATGTGCCAGACACTAGGGACACAAAGAAAGGAAAAAACAATCTGTTCTCAAATTGCTCAGTCTAGCGTAGGTGTCGCTGCCCCCATTTTACCGGCAAGGATACTGAGGCTTGGTGGGGATAAGTGATTTTTTGCCTCTATCCAAGTGGAGCTGGGACTGAAAACCACATGGAGCTCTGTCCTTTCTGTCACCCAGGCTAGCCGCCATTACCCTCACAAGGGGAGAAGCCAGCTAAACTCCCCGTAGCCACGTGCCCATCCAGGTCTCGGAGCTTCCATTTGTGACATTCTCCTGTTGGCTTGGCTTGGCTCAGCTCTTTCCATAACGAGATTCCTCAGCTTACCTTTCCTCTTCCTCCTCTTCTTCCTCTTCTAAGTGGCAAGTGTGTAGGGGAAAGAGACAAGACGAACCCCTTCCCATCCGTGCACATGCCCTTGGGTGGCTCTGAGCCTGATCTCATGGGGGGTCAGAGAGGAAGCCAGGAAGACTGGTTTCGATCCCATCTCAGACACTCACAGGCAGACATTGAAGCTCTCATCGCCTCAGTTTACCCATCTGTCAGATGAGCCCCATAATAAGAAGGGCTGTTGACTGGCAACAATGGAAGGATGGCCCCGGGACAAAGAAGCCACAGATCCTTCTCGAAGTTGGCATCATTATTACGATGGCTAACATGGGTTGCAAAAGCATGAAGCTGAGCTGGACACCCAGGGTGGTTGGGGTAGGCAAAGTACTTTGCAAATCTGACATCCTATAAATTTGGTGACGGCAGCGTCCACCCTAAAATGTGGCTGCCTGATCTGAGCCCAGCGCTCCAGGTGGGTTCTGCCTTGGGCAAGACCGTTTCCTCCTTGGCCCTTCACACTCATCCTCTCTTCATGCCACCCCAGTTCATTGGCTTTCTAATGATTCTTTTTGGTCTGTGATGCTTTTGGACGCCGGAGACTCACCTCTGGAATTGGAAGGGACCCCCAGAACCTTCTAGTCCAGCCCATTCATCTTATAAAGAAAACGAGGGTGGGAAAGATAATTGACTTTTCCCAAGGTTGTATGGATAATGAGCATCCGAGGTGGGATTTTAATCCGCACCCTCAGACTTCAGAACCGGTTCTTTTTCTGCTCTACCAGGCTGCCCCCTGATCATTTATGACTAACTGTTGAAGGTTTATCCTCATCTGAGCACGTGAACATGAAGATCCTGTTTGCTAATGTCATGGGTTATAGTCAGAACTGAGGTGACTTGGGCAATTCAGCAAAGCAAAAAAAAAAAAAAATCTTAGTGGATTTATTTATATATAAGTGCTTTGCCATCAAGGCAAATGTTTTAGTTCCCCTGCTACCCAGAATGCTCCTGAACTTCCCTACTTCCAACTGTCATCATTTAGTCAAGAACTGCAAATTCATTAACATTTTACCTAGGAGGGTGACTCAGTAGATAGAGAGGCTTGGAGAAGGGAGGTCCTGGGTTCAGATATGGCCTCAGGTACTTCCTAGAGACTCTGAGCAAGTCATTTAACTCCAATGGTAAAAGCCTTTGCCATTCTTCTGCCTTGAAACTGGTACTTCATGATCCAAGATGGAAGGCAAGAGTTAAAAAAAAGAACCAGAAACTGGTTACATACCACAGAGACCAACAATCAGGTGACCTTTCAGCCTTCAAGGTCTTCTCTGTGATTAGAATTCCCTAAAGAAAATTCCAAGGACATCAGGTCACTGAGGCAGAGTGTCCAGTGGCTTCGGTCCTAGCCTATCCCTCAGCCCAGAAAAAGTACAAGTTGTCCAAGGTGCACAGTAGGACTTCTATGGCTTTCAGGAGAGTCTCTTATAATAAGTCTATAATTCTTGAGAAATGTCAAAGAAATAGGCCAGGATGGCTTTACAAGGAATGCATTTCCTGAAGATGGACCAAATGATAATCCTAAAGAAAGGGAGAGGGCTGAGAGAACTGTGAAGGTCACTGTCTGATGGTCTGCAGGCAGATACATAAAGTCCTCTTACAGAAGAATCATAGAGTGTTAGAACAGAAAGAGACTTAAAATTTCCAAATGGGAAAACTCGGCATAATCCAGGACTAATTGGGCAGGGAGCACGGGGTAAGGGAGAGTCTCCACTAATAAAATCTAATTATGGAATAGTTTGAAATTTTTAATATTTAATTTTTTCCAATTACACGTAAAAACAGTTTTTAACCTTCACTTTGAACAAGTTTGAGTTTCAAATTCTCTCCCTCCCCCTTCATTGAGAAGGCGAGCAATTTGATAAAGGTTGTACTTGTACAGTCATGCAAAATATATTTCTATATTAGTCATGTTGGGAAAGAAAACACAGACAAAAACAATCCCAAGAAAAATAAAGTTAGAAAAAAAATCAGCATGTTTTGATCTGTGTTCAGACTCCATCTCTGGGGATGGAGAGCATTTTTCATCCTAAGTCCTTTAGAAGTGCTTGGAAATGTGTATTGCTGTGAATGGCCAAGTCATTCACAACTGGCCATCATACCATATTGCTGTTACTGCCTGTGTACAGTGTTCTGGTTCTGCTCACTTCGCTTTGCATCAGGTCATTTCCAAACCAGCCCACTCGTCCCACTCATCATTTCCTACAGCATGATAGTATCCCATCATACTCACCTACTAGAGCTTGTTCAGCCATTCCCCAGTGGATGGGCATCCCCTACATATCCAATTCTTTGCTACTGCTAGAATATTTTTTAAACTTAAATTTATTTTTTTTTCAATTAACAAAAATTTATTTTTTTAAAATTTTAGTTTTCTCCTCTGTCCCTACCATTGAAAAAGAAAAAGAAAACAGGAAAGTATTTTTTTAAAAACCCAAAATATGCATAGTTAAATAAACAAATTCCTCTATTGACCACGCCTAAAAAATTTCTGCCTCCTTCTGCCCCCAGGCCTTCATCTGTCTTTCAAGAAAGTGAATGAACATCCCAAAAGTCTTCACATAATTTTTGCTCTAAAACTTTTGGGACATTCGTAATGTCTCTGTCTCTTCTCTGTCTCTGTGTCTCCATCTCTGTCTCTGTCTCTGTCTCTTTGTTTCTCTCTGTCTCTCTCCATTTCTCTCTGTCTCTCTGTCTTTGTCTCTTTGTCTCTCTCTGTCTCTCTCCATTTCTCTCTGTCTCTCTCTCTCTGTCTGTCTCTCTGTCTTTGTCTCTCTGTCTCTCTCTACCTCTCAACATAGCTTGCATGAGGGGTCACCTAGTGATTATGGGTCAGAGGCAGGATTTTTTATGTTTAGGTTACGTATCTCTTTAGGAAGTATTCCATATCTAACAGGCTATTACCCTTGTGAGGTCTCTGTAAGAGAGCCTCTGGGAGAGACCAGAAGGCCTGGTTTGGAATCCCAACTCTACCATTTTTTAGGGGGGAAGCCCGGGTTTCCCTGTATTGCCCAGGCTGGATGTGCAGCTGTCCCATCCCCTTGATGATCAACATAGCAACTTAGACCTGTTCTGTTTGTGAGCTGATATGGTTTTTCCTTGTTGGGTAGCCTGGTGTCCATTCCCTCCCATTCCACCACCATCCCACCACCACCATATTGGTGCCAAACCACGAGGACAACTAATGTGCTTTATAGCCCTCAGGCAACTCAGAACTCTGACCTCTAGTGACTGTCTGGCCTCAGTCTCTCCAGCATCAGGGACTGATTATATCCAACTCTATTTACTTCCTTTCCTT
>NW_025350756.1:0-4693 GCF_016433145.1 Gracilinanus agilis
GGAAGGAAGAAAGGAAGGGAGAGAAAAAAAGAAAGAAAAAAGGAAAGGGAGAAAGAAAGAGAAAGGAAGGAAAGGATAGAGAGGAAGAAGGAGGAAGGGAATAAGTATTCATTAAATGCCTACTATGTGCCAGAACACTGTGCCAAGTGCTTTATAAATATTATCAAATAGGGGCAGCTGGGTGGCTCAGTGGATTGAGAGCCAGACCTAAAGACAGGAGGTCCTGGGTTCAAATTTGACCTCAGAGACTTCCTAGCTATATGACCCTGGACAAGTCATTTAACACCCCACCCCACAATGCATAGCCTTCATTGCTCTTCTTTCTCAGAACCAATCCACAGTATTGAGTCTAAGACCGAAGATAAGAGTTTTTAAAAATAAATGATCAAGTTAGATCTTCACAACAACCCTGGGACATAGATACTATTATCCCCATTTTATAATTGAGCAAACTGAAGCTAAGTGACTTGCCTAGGACCACATAGCTTAATAAGTGTCTGAATTTGGATTTGAACTCGGGTCTTCTTGACTACTCCAGATCTACTACTCTATATACTATGCTGCTTAGCTGCCCAATGTCCACATAGCACCCCACCACCACTAAATCACCACTATCTGCCTAGGAAACCCTCTCAAACCATCTTCCACATTCCCTTTTCCAAACATCTGAGGGTTCTTTTACATTGGTTCTGAATTCAAAGGACCTGGGTTCAAATCCTGTATCCAAGACTACCTGAGAGCCTTCTTGTACAAAAATATTTCTGATAGCTCTTTTCGTAGTGGCGAAGAATTGGAAATTATGGGGATGTCCATCCATTGGCGAATAGCTGAACAAATCATGGTACATGTTGGTGACGGAATACTCTTGTGCTATAAGAAATGCTGAGCAGGATGACTTCAGAAAAAGCTGGAAAGATCTGCAAGAACTGATGCAGAGCAAAATAAGGAGAATCAGAAGAACATTGTACGCAGTAAGCGTAATATTGGATGATGATAATCTGTGAAAACTTGGCTACTCTCAGCAATGCACTGATCTGGGATAATCCTGAAAGACTTATGATGGAGAATACTATCCACCTCCTGAGAAAGGACTGTGGGAGTTGTCTTTCACGTCAGTGTCTCTTTGGTTTTATTTTGGGGTTTTGGTTATTATGAATTTGCTCTTACAACAATGACCAATATGGAAGTAGGTTCTGCTTGATGATAAAAATAAAAAAAATTAAAAATTAAAAAGACTGGGGCAGCTGGGTAGCTCAGTGGAGTGAGAGTCAGGCCTAGAGACGGGAGGTCCTAGGTTCAAATCTGACCTCAGACACTTCCCAGCTGTGTGACCCTGGGCAAGTCACTTGACCCCCATTGCCCACCCTTACCACTCTTCCACCTATGAGACAATACACCGAAGTACAAGGGTTTAAAAAAAAATTAAAAAGACTCTCTGAGTGATTTTCACCTTCCTGGGCCTCATTTTTATCATCTATAAAATGGGGTTAGAGTGGGGGACGGGGGAGCCTGAATGAACTCTGAGCTCCCTTCCTGCTCTGGAGCTATGCTATGGATTTCCCAGCCTTAACAACCTATCCTTATAAGCTGGTAAAAGTTTAACAAGGTGGGGAGGTGGGGGTGCAGGGGGAAAGCATGTACCTTTTTAAGTTTAATCAGCAATATTAACATTTTCTCCATCACTTTCTTAAATTTGGAAACGTAATAAATAAATCAAGCCCTGATTTATAGCTTTTGTAGATTTCCAAGGTGTAAAATGCTCACCATGAAAATAAAATAATGGATTGGAGCTGACTCCATCACATCCCTGACTGCCCACCTTTCTGGGGACCCCTCATTCCCCTCGAACCCATCTGGGGTGGGTGCCTCCTAGAAATGTGTCTGGAATGGGAACAGCTGGGTGGCTCAGTGGATAGAGAGCCAGGCCTAGAGACAGGAGGTCCTGGGTACAAATCTGGCCTCAGACACTTCCTAGCTGTGTGACCCTGGGCAAGTCACTTGACCCCCACTGCCTATCCTTACCATTCTTCTGCCTTGGAGCCAATAGTATTGATTCCAAGACGAAGGGAAGGTTTAAAAAAAGAACGAAAGAAATGTGTCTGGAACACTAAAGCTGTGAGCAACCCACGTCTCCAGGGAGGAGACGGAGGGAGGGAGGGGAGGAAAAACAGCTGCGATTGGCAGGTGGCATCCCTGGCTCTGCGGGGCTGGCCCCAGGGAGGGGAATGCCCCTTCTCTAGCGCCCTTTTCCAGCTTAGTCAGCGATGAGTGTCGGCTGCCTAGAGACGTGGCTCTGCGTGGCTTTGGTCTGGGTGTTCAGATCTTGGACTCTGATGATAAGGACCTCTAATAACAGAGAAGGGAGCAAGGCGGAGGGTGGAATTGGGGAGGAGGGAGCAGAGGGAGGCCCAGGGGGAGAAATAACAAGAGAAGGCACCATCACAACTTCTGCTTCATTTGATGGGGATCTCAAAGCACTCCGAAGTGGATGTTATCTCCTAAGAGACAAAGGCAGGGATTGTGAAAAAAGGGCAGAGCACGAGTTGGATGGTGATTACCACCCCTCTCCCCTGGCTAATAAGCCATGTTTCAGCTTCTCCCCACTCTGATCCATCCCTTACAGAGAAGCCAATATCATCATCTTCTTCATCATCTTTAGAGCTAGCATTTCAAGTACTGCTTTAATAGTTTCAAGACCCTTTACGTGGATTATCTTGTTTGAGCCTCACAATAACCATGCACGGTAGGTACTCTATTATTGTGCCCATTTTATAGATAAGGAAACTAAGGCTGAGAGAGGACGAATGACTTACCCCGGGGAATAAGTACACATCTGACCATGGCTAGGTGGCACAGTGGATAGAGCACTGGGGTTGGAGTCAGGAAGACTGTAAGTTCTTAAAAATATTTGTGGTAGCAAAGAACTAGAAATTGAGGAGATCCCATCAATTGGGGAATGGCCAAACAAGTGGTAGCATATGACTGTGATAGAATACTATTGTAACGTAAGAAATGATGGGCAGGTTAATTTTTAAAAAATCGAGGAAAGGGGGCAGCTGGGAGGCTCAGTGGGTTGAGAATCAGGCCTAGAGATGGGAGGTCCTAGGTTCAAATCTGGCCTCAGACACTTCTCAGCTGTGTGACCTTGGGCAAGTCACTGAACTCCCACCACCTAGCCCTTACTATTCTTCAGCCTTGGAACCCATACACCATATTGATTCTACTCCAGTAGGTAAGGGTTTAAAAAAAAAAAAAAAAGAGGAAAAACCCACACGAAATTATGAAGAGTGAAATGAGCCAAATCAAGAGAATATTATAGACAGCAACAGAAATACTGTTTGAGAACAACTTGTGTATATCCCCCTCAAGAGAAAGCATTGATAAACAGAAATAAGCAAGACAAATTTTTATGTGTCTATTTTTGGGAGGGGATGCCATCTTTAGTTCAGGGAGAACAGAGAGAAGGAAGGAGATACCTGGGAACTCTAATGTGACAAACAAATAGATGTTTTTAATGAAGTTTTAAAAAGTAATCAGGAAAATTCATCTTCCCAAGTTCAAATCTAGCCTCCAACACTTAATAGCTGTATGAACCTGGACAAGTCACTTAACCCTGTTTGCCTGTTTCTTCAACTGTAAAATGGGCTGTAACATGAGGAAATAGCCAACCACTCCAGTACCTTTGCCAAGAAAACCCCATACGGGATCACAAAGAGTAAATAACTCTATTATTATTATTATTATTATTATTATTATTATTATTATATTTTTCTTTGTACCCTTTCCTACCCCCAGGATACTATAATCCCTTTAAGGGCAGGATAAGGAGATTTCTTTGCAGCTATAACTTATAGGAAGCAGCTAAATGAATACTTTCTGGTTTGGAATTTTCCTTCTACAACTTCTGGTCCAAATCCAAAACAAGTCTCACTCGTTCTAGGAAGTCTTCCCATCCCCCTAGTCCACGATGATCTCTCCAGCCATGTTGCAGTGGAAAGAGCCTTGACTCTGGAGTCAGAGTCCCTGGGTTCAAATCCCCATCTTTGATGGTTACTACCTGTTTAACCTTAGGGAAGTCACTTAACTCCCCTTGATCTCTCTGAGAAAGTAAGGGATTGGACTTTGAGCCCCTTCCAGTTCCAGAGCTATGACCCTAAAATCCTACCACTAGATGGCCTCTAAGGTCTCTTCTAGCTACCCTTAAACTTTCCTATGATAGCCAATAGGCAGCCATCGTAGGTTCTTGAGCAGGGGAGAAATGTGTGGCCATGGACACATGGCCTCTAGGCCTCATTTTCCCTATCTATAGTTGTACTAGATGGCCTACAAAATCCCTTCTAGCTCTAAATCTGTGGTTTTATGATGAAAATGGTATCTGAATAATAAAATTTTACATTCAAAAATCATAAGGTTGGCCAAGCATTTTTTCCTAAGAACTACAACCCCTCTGTTTCCAGTGTGCAAGAAAGATTGTGTGCAGCTAGGTAGCACAGTGGATAGAGTGCCAGGTCTGGAGTCAGGAAGATTTGGGTTCAAATCTTGCCTCAGACACTTTCTAGCTATGTGACCTTGGGCAAGTCACTTAAACCCTGGCTCTTCTGACTTAGAATTAACACTAAGGCAGAAGGTATGGAGAAAGAGAAACAGAGAGAGAGAGAGAGAGGAGGGGGGGGAGAGAGAGAGGGAGAGAGAA
>NW_025350757.1:0-2281 GCF_016433145.1 Gracilinanus agilis
ATATATATTTAATTTTTTAAGGAGGGAAGATCTAGGTCTCCCTGGGTTAGCTAAGTGGTTATGGGCAGCTAGATGGTACAATAGATAGAATACCAGACCTGGAGCTGGGAGGACCTGGTTCAAATGTCACTTAAGACATTTTCTAGCTATGTGACCCTGAGCAAGTTACTTAATTCTAACTGCCTCACCCTTGCCCTTCTGTCTTATAATTGTTACTAAAACAGAAAATAAGGGTTAAAAAAAAGAAGAAGAAGAAGCCTCACCAGTTTCTAAACCTGAACCTAGTAGGAAACCCCCCACAAAATTGTAAAGTGAATAGTTTGTCTCTGGAAGCCCTTTCCCTCAATTTTCAATGTCTACAGACTCTTCCATTTAGCATTGAAAGCCCCTCACAATATGGCCCCTACCTATCTTTCCAAAATGATTTGACATGACTGTTCCTGTTTCTATAATCCATGTTCCAGTCAAACTATCCTAGACAGTCCAAACTATCCCTCTCTGTGCTATGGCAAATATAATCCCCTGTAAACATGCCTGGAATGTCATCCCTCATAACCTCCACCTTCTGGAACCCTTAGCTTCTTTCAAGTCTCAACTCCAGTGTCTTCTCCTTCAAGACCTGCTCCTCCCCACCCCTTTAGTGCTCTGCTTCCTCCATTACTTGGGAATGTTTAATTTTTGTCTTTATTTTTTTTATTTTGAATTAATTATATACATATAATTAAACTAAAATTTAAAAAGAAATAATTTTTGTAGCATGGTACCTGACATGTGACTCTTATTAAAGACTTACTTATTTAAGTGAATTAACTCCAACACCAGTTTCCCAAAGTTCAAATGCTACTGTGTCACCAAAGGAAATCATTTGAGAAACTCCAGTACTTAGCAAAGTGTCTGGCACATAGTAGGTGCTTAACGAATGCTGTTTGACTGATTCTAAGATGTCAGGGAATTCCCATTCTATTTCTTCAAAGTTCAATACATTTAATAAGTATATACTATGGGCAGACTACTGGGGCACATATTGAGAATAAATGATGTGAGGTTCTTATTCTTGTGGAGTTCAAAGGCCAGTAGAATGCTAGGGCAGATATACAGATAACTTTACTTTGATACTCTGATCCAGCTCTAAGCCCCCACTCCAGGGTCTTATTGTGGTATGGCAGTTTCCCTCATTTCTTGAGGCTATGCCAATGGATTGCAAGCTCCAACAGTTTTCATCAAGCTGGTAAGAATTCAAATGTGAATCTGGCAACAGACCATTTATCAATCATTTGAGGACCAGCCCAGCTAAATCTGAAGAGGGTTCTCACTAGAAGGCTGCCTGCTGGGTGAAGATTTTTTTTTAGACACAAATTCAAAAAGGTAATTTACTAAAGCATGTGGAAGTTGTAGTGTCCTTCTCTGGAAGTGTGTATGTATGTGTTTAGATCAGGGAACCTTCAACACCAAAACGATAGCTCCGTGTTATCCTAAATCAAGGATAATATTCATTTGTTGTTTCACTGGCATGCCTACTCCATTTAATCAATTAAGAAGTTTTTATACATACATATAATAATGGGATGTTGGAGACTGATGTCCAACAAAGGATAAGAAATCCTCATGTTCTAACCTTCAAGGGATGGTCCTCCCTTGATGATGGAGTAGGTCCAGATGATGACTGATAAACTAGCCCCTCCTACTCCCAAGGAAAATATTGGGCACCAAAAGAGGAGAGCAGTGTAAAGGGCATAACACAGGACGGAAGAGACTGCTGTGATCGGTAGCACTTCAAGGTGGCCCTGGGGACTGGCAGTGCCCCAGGAAACTATAGAAGGAGATCATCAGCCATGTTTGGTTACAGGTCAGAAACCATCTGATTGAGCTATCTGCCAGAGTCACTGAACAGACACTGGGTTGCTAAAAACTATTCAAAGATCAAGGCTGATGATTTCTCATGTTCCTCCCCACCCTCCTCCTGCCAGCCTCTCCTAAGGAGAGCTCTCTGTTCTCTGAATCTCCATTTCTTAAGAGTTGAATTGCCTCCAGTTTTCTTTGTTGGTTTTTTTAAGTTGATTTCCTAATATAAATATAGCTAACTATTGCATTGTTTTCCTGAGTATTTTGTTACTCGAATGCAACAGAGAAAAGACAGGGAGAAAGAGATAGATACAGAGACAGAGAGCCAGGGCCAGGGAGAAAAATTGAGAGAGAAAGAGAGACAGAAAGATAGCCAGAGACACACAAAGAAAGAAAGACTGAGCATGACAGGAGGGAAAAAAACAGAGAGAGAGAGAGA
>NW_025350758.1:0-6172 GCF_016433145.1 Gracilinanus agilis
ATATATATATATATATAGTATGAAAACACTGGTATAATCTAACTCAGACTATTTACTGCCTCATTGGGTGAAGGAGGGAAGGAAGGAATCTGAATTGTAAAAATATCAGAAAACAATTGTCAAAGTTTGTTTCTACAGGTACTTGAAAAATACTTAGAAGAAAGTTTAAAAAGAAAGAAATAAACAGATCCAGAGGAAACTAGTAAGGTCTCTATGAGCTGATGCAGACTGAAGTGAGCTGATTTTGGATGTAGTTATAGCACCTGCAGGAGAAGTTGCCAGGAAATATCTTCATAGGAGTTACTTCCCAGGGTGACAGATTTGGGTATTGAGAAAGAAGCATTGCTTCTGGTAATTATCCTGAGTTCAGGATCCTGGACTGTCTCCCTCAGGATCTAAAAGAAAATAGTAGTCAAAGCAGTGGTAGTATTTTAAATTATCTAGCAAATTGTGCCTCCTTTCTCTCCCTGCTTCATCTAGGCTAGCTTGCTTCTCCTGTGAGTGGAATTTAACTTGGAAATTTGTTGAAATGGCTTACTTCTTTTCCACAAGAGATAACTTCCCTGTCTGTTGGCTGTCAGAGCTTAGCCTACAAGTAGAATTGGTGGTCTGGAGGATGTTGTCATTCCCAAAGCTCTTTTATACTAGATAGAGACACTACTGGCCAAGAAACCCCACATACAAAATTAAGAAAAAATTTTCTCAATAAATCTGACTACTATAATAGTACTAACTTGAATGAAACAGTAAGAAACTGATTACTTGATCTACCCTAATGTAGATAATATTTAAAATTGTTGACTTCAAGGAAAAGTTTTTTTTTTTAAAAAAGATCTAGTCAATGAATTGAGAAAAAAATAGGTCATAGTCATTTTCTGAAGGACATTATATGACCCCCCCAAAAAGTTATCTAAAAGGAAAGAGGGACATTCTAGCACTTCTGTACCAGGAGAGTAATATGCTTACATCTGTGCCTTAAGTATATAAGATTGAGAATTATATTATTAAAGTTAGATTGGAAAAGAATGAGACTTTGAGCAGTAGCCAGTGTAAAAGGCTAAATTTTTTGGGTAAGAGTTCGACAAAAGTACAGGGAACAGGTTGATAAAACACTAACACTTAGTTTATTCTGAGGAGAAGTTCAGACAGGAAATAGGAGGGAGGAAAGTAAGATTATCACTCTAATAACTTTTAACTATGCCTAAAATCCAAAACCTATACTAAAATTTCTAAGAAACCCTAAATCTAACTGCCTTCGAGGGCAGGATCTTCTGCCTGCCAGAACAGGCCTATCTTAGCTACACTACTCCTATCTGGAAATATATTCCCTATCTACCTATTTAAACTAATCAATGAACATTAATTTACTACCCCCTCCTTAAATCAGTATCTTAATCCAAACTGCCAGAAATAACTACCAGTTCCTCTTGTTTGAGAGAGACTGAGATAGAACTCCTCAGAACTCCTGCTCCCTAGGAAGCCAGAGAAAAGAATGCCCTTCTCTTAACTGACTCTTTCTTATATACTTGGCCTCATCTCCTAGATGATGGACTTTCCAGCTCATGACTAACTCTTACATATAATTCTGCCTGTTACTGCCTCTTAAAGAGACAGAGGGAGAGATAAAGAAACTCCTCAACACCAATTAGCATCATAATTTATATGAGAACTACAATATTGTATAAAACAAACATTTTGAAAACCTTAGGAATTCTAAGAATTTCAATGATCTCCTATGATTCTAGAGATTTAGAATATTCCCCAGCTCCTTGAAATAAACTGAACTAGATGTGCAGAATGAGATGGAGATGGATAGACTTTCAAAAATTGTTTTACTTGAATGTTTTTGCAAGTGTTTTTTTATTCTTTGATGGGGATGAAAAAGAAAGAAGGTAGATGCTTATTAATTTAAAAAATCTAAATTCAAAAACAAACAGATGGGGCAAGTGTGAGATATTTTAGTTAGTTGGAATAGTAAGGTATGCAAACAATTAAACAGGAGGGATTAAGTAATTGTTAAAGATTGAAGGTGACTCAACCACCAAACTTTGTGGAACTGGCTAACTGGAAAGAAAGAATTGCCCTCAACAAAAGAAGGAACATTAGGAACAAGGATTAATTTGGGATAATGAGAGTAGGTTCTGTTTTAGACATAATGAGTTGGAAATTCAATGGGTCATTTTATTTTTCTAGGCTTTTTTTCCTTACGAATTTTGAAAATTTCAGAATAAAACTTCCCTGGAAAATATATGGACTCGACATTGAGTTTTTGTGGAGTAAGGGAATATCATTGTTATTAATTTTTCTGCTTGCTTAGGTAGTATCTATCTAAAAGTAAAACATAAACATGTATTTTTTTAAACCCTTAACTTCGGTGTATTGTCTCATAGGTGGAAGAGTGGTAAGGGTGGGCAATGGGGGTCAAGTGACTTGCCCAGGGTCACACAGCTGGGAAGTGGCTGAGGCTGGATTTGAACCTAGGACCTCCTGTCTCTAGGCCTGACTCTCAATCCACTGAGCTACCCAGCTACCCCTAAACATGTATTTTTAATTAAAATATTCCTGCAGTTATTTTGAAGAGAAAATGCCAAATGTATATACAACCTGCCATTAAATGTGAGAGTAGATAAAAGGATGTTGAAGATAAAAAATCATTCAATGCTTTTAGAAATATTGAAGTTGTAATTAACTGGTATCATTTCAGGTGAATACTTAACCTATCTATGAATATGAAGTTGATTTCTACATTTAGATGAAGCAACACTGTCTTGTAGTACTTTATATCATCTTTTTTAAGACCAGACCTGAGATGTCATTCAATCATTTTATAAGAATTATAATTATAAATATATCATTTACTCTGAAAATACAAAGACAAAAAAATAATCAGCTAATCCCTTCTCCCCCAAACTCTAGTTTCAATTAGGGGAAATAAATATATTTGTTAAGAGTTACAGAGTAAATAACAAAAAATAATAATAGTTAATATAGTCAGATAGAAGGTAGTAACAGAATTGTCAACAGATGCCTGGGGGAAGGAAAGTGGATTTGAACTAAATGCTAAGGTATTCTGTGAATCAAAAATGAGCAATGAGTGGTGGTGGTGGTGAATGGACAGTTCAAAGGCACATAAATAGGAAATGGAGTGTTATATGTCAACAAATGAGAAGGGCAGTTTGGCTTGTCCAAAGGGTTCAGGATGAAAAGTAATTTGACTAAAAAGACATGTAGGGGTTCAAATTATGAATGGTTTTAATAGAATATTTTTCCTAATTTGACCAGGAGTTTATTAAATAGAGGAGTGACATGTTAGTATCTATTCCTAAAGAAAATTCACTGTGAAGGGCAGCTAAATTGCTCAGTGGATATAAATGAGACGATATGAGTTTATATTTGATCTTGTTACCTCCTAGCTGTGTGACCCTGTGCATGTCACTTAACCCCAGATAACTAGCCCATATCATTCTTCTGACTTGGAACTATTACTTAATATTAATTCTAAGAGAGGAAGAAGGATTTAAAAAAAAAGAAAAAAAATTATTTTGGTACCTTTGTCAACAGTGTCATATTAATGAAGGAAATACCTAAAATGAAAAATTCCCTTTTCCACTGCAAATCAAGAGATGTACTACCATTTATAAACTCAAATACTTGCCTGGGATACTGAGAAGTCAGAGTACTTGTCCACAGGCACTAAACAAGTATGTGTTAGCAATGGGTCTAGAACTCAGGTCTTCTTAATTCTTAGACTGATTTGCTGTTCTCCATGCCACATTTCCCATTGATTTCATTTACAACTGTTCCATTCAGTGAATTCATTGTGCAGACCAGGAAAACAAAAAAAAAGTACATAATTCAGACACAAATCTTTTCTGGACAAAACAAATTGTACACTCAATAAATTTTGATATTCAAATATATTTTTAGAATATTGATGTGTACTTTGAAGAACCGGAAGAGTCTCATTAACAGTTTCATTTTAGTCTAAAGGACATTGCAAAACTGCCTGCCTGACATATGCAATAATAACTTCCATGATCCTAGATGTGGGTGTTCTATTCATAAAGATTACAATTCTTCCACATCAGTAGGCAGTTTCATGAATTGCTGTTCCCTTCAGAAAACAAATATCCATAATCTGATGATGATTAGCCTTTCTTAAATAAACTTGATTAATCGTTAGTCAGCAGATTATTAGTCTTTGGAGCTGTTTTTAAAGTCCTTCCCACTTGACAGGATCTGGTGTTGGCTTGGACTCTTAGGCTTCTAGAACCTAGGGTCACTATTCTGGTAAATTTGATTATAGTAGGAGTCTTACAATGAGGAAACTAAAACCTGTTGAGGATAAGTGTTCCGCCCAGGGTCACACAAATTGGTGGCATGTAGAGGAGCAGGGATTTAAGCTTATCTTAATATTTGTGTTTTTAGAGCAGGAATTCTTAACCTTTAGACCACATTTAGGCTAGGGATCTATGGATAAATTTCAGGAAATCCTTGAATTTAGATGAAAAAATATGTATTTTTTGTAATATATCTTTTAATTACTTTGTAAAACAATATATTTAATTGATTGCATTTAAGCCACTATTTGGAGAAGAGTTTCATGAATTTCACTAGACAAGACTACCAGTCCTGCCTGTGATACAAAAAGTGGCTAAGAACCCCAATAAATATCAATGTCACTAAAAAGGCTTGTGGGCATTCTATATATTGCTAAATTGAAAAGCAGGAAATGTCATACCATAGAAAATATTATTTTCCCAGGCAGAATAATAGAAATCATCTACTCAATTAACTATCTTGCATAATTGATGTAGAACATTCTAATCAGAACTCAGTCACCATGTTCTACTTTATGTATTTCCTGATGATGATCTAATGTTGAATGTTCTTCATACACCTCTGAACTTTATATTCTCTCAAATTAAGTACCCCTCAAATGATTCCTCAACCTACTTATGAAAATAAAAATTGTCCAGCAATACTGAGTGGAACAACCATGATTATGTGAGTATGATCTACTTGCATAGCCATCATAGACTTTTCCATTTTACATACAAGTAATAACAATATTATTTCATGAAAATGTCATTTATTAAAGTAATGCTTGGTTACTAAAATGGGTTTTTGCCAACAAAATCTCATGGACAAAAAGGTCCACTGAGTCATGAAAAGTTGGACACTAGTGAATAACTCAACAACAACAATATATTACATGCCATAGAGAAAAACTAACCAACTCATCAATACAGCAATAGAATCCATCAAAGGTTTTGCTTTCAGTAATTTTTCCCTTTTCTATGATATGCAGTTGATTGACTCAGTCCATCAATTCACATTTTGGATAGGCATTGATGACTGGCAATGAGGTAGACTTCAAATTGAATAAGAAGACAAGAGTAGAATAGAAAACATTTAGCAATTAATACAGTTCTTCCAGTGAAATTAAACAATTTCCTGGCTAATTTTGTGTTTGATTTGTTTTGTTTAATATATTAGTATATGCCTAATGGTTTTAAATAAGGAGTGCCACATGTTACAAGAGTCACAATGATAGATAATTCAATGGCCTTGGAGAGTAGTTTTGTGGTTCAGTCATTTTCAAGTCATGGTTTACTCTTTTTACCCCATTTGGAGCTTTGTGTGGCAAAAACACTGAATTAGTTTGTCATTTCCTTTTCCAGCTCATTTTACAGAAGAGAAAACTGAGATAAACTGTGTTAAGTGATTTTCCCAAGGTTTCATAGCTAATAAGTATCTTTGGCCAGATTTCAGCTAAGGGAAATGACTCTTCTGACTCTCTTCACTGTGCCACCTAGCTTGGCTGAAGAGTTTAACAATGGACATAAATAACTTTGGTGTTATAACCAATTGTGACATGCATGCAAAATGTACCCATGAAAGATGTCATAAAGGAAAATAAGGTATGTTTGGAAAAAGAAATGTACTGAAGGGATATCACTTCATGGACTTGTAAAAATAAAACCTTTATGTTCCATCTTAGAATTAATACTGTGTATTGGTTTCAAGGCAGAAGAGTGGTAAAGACTAGGCAATGGGAATTAAGTGACTTACCCAGGGTCACAAAGTCAGGAAATATTGAGGAAGGTAATACCACATGTGTAGTCTAAGTTCTTCCCTTGTAGCCACAGGATATATATATATATATATA
>NW_025350759.1:0-4892 GCF_016433145.1 Gracilinanus agilis
GAGGAGGAGGAAGAGGAGGAGAAAAAATAATCATGGAAATTTGAGATTCATCAGTCAAATAGATTCTGCAGTCAAAAAGATCAATAAGGAATGGACCATTCCAATGGAAGAGGACACTCAGATGGAAGAGGGCATGGGTGATGAAGAGGATTCAGAAAATGATGAACATTGTGCCAAGACTGAAAGACTTATAAGAATTCAAGATAAAGACTTTTAAAGGAAGATTCCAATGAAGAGGATCAAGTAATTAATGGACGAATGTTCTAAGGAATTTGGGTAATGTAAATAGCAACATAATATATATTCATATACATCCATCACTACATATTGCCATCAAGAACTTTGGAGAAAAGGAGAAGGGAAGATTTCTTCAAGAAACAACATAATAAGAAAAGAAAGTCTGAAGTTTTAGTAGGTATCATGTATGCAACAGTAAGATATCACAATAGAACACAGCAAAATAACAACATAACAAAAACATACAAACAAAATCATAAAAAGGTTAGGATACATTGAGTCTCTAGTTGCATGAATGAAGCAAAGTACAAGTACTAACAAAGTTATAACTAGTTATAGGATAGTTATTTACTAACAATGGATAGTTAGTTACTAAGAACAAATAGTTATTAAGTTTAAAATTTAGTCAGACTAAAATACTAATAATATAAGATCAATTTTAGAGGATTATATTGAGATAGAGTTATAGTTATCTAGATGAGAGTTTAGAGTTGATGAGATAAGGTACTAATGTACATTACACTACATTGCAACATATATAACAAATTGCATTACATAAAACATATAACATATTACAGATCACATATCACAAAAATATGTAAGTAGATATGTAAATAAGTATAAATAGAGTATATTATAGTTAGTATTATAAAATTGTAATATAGTGTATGTATATATGTGTATATTGTAACATGAATGTACATATTGGATGTACATATATGTATGTATAGCATACATGTATATAATGTATGCATGTATCATATATATGCAAAATTCTGTGTATAGTTTATGTTTGATACTGCTTAAGTTACATAATATGGTTCTATGTTAAAGTTCAGTTTTGTGTACTTTAGAATAAGAATGTTTAAAATTTTTATCTATTTTAAATGTAATTTGCATAAGTAAGTTTAATGTATTGGTTTAACTTTTATGTAAAACTTATGTGATGTATTAATTGTATCTTTTTCAAAATTATTTTTGCATTACAATTGTAGTAGAATTTCTGTATTAGTTTATGAGTAGTATTTTAATGTTTTGCATAGTTTGTGTTTACATTTCTATTTGAGGTTTTGCTGTTAATTTGTTTTGCATATGTTTTACTTTGTACTTTGAATTTTATAATTATTCATTGTATAATTTTCCTTTTACCTTTCCTGGATTTAATCCCTAGAGTAAGGTAGTATTAGATAAGATAAGATAGGTTGAGAGTAGTTTGTTTGTCATCTGGGATTAGAATTTTAGTTTAGTTTGTTAGTGAACAAATACCAAAATATTGTTACCAAAAATTGTGAGCAACACTATTTTGACTTTGTGCAAATGGGGGGGGGGAACTGGTATAGAAATTATAGGATTTTAACTTAGCAGAGAGCAGAGTGATTGGCAGGCAGATTCCACAACTTTGAGTAGACTGTCAGTTTGGACTTTCACTGATGTCTAATGTTGGGAGTTGGAGAATCACTGAAAATCCCTGAAGCTATTTTCCCTTGGTGTGGATTATATTACCATCCCCAATCAAGTGTCTTGGTGAAGGAATAAGGTTAACAAGAGGTTTTTTTTTGGCTCAGTGGTGGACACAGAGACCATCCTCTCTCCTCCTGATTTTGAATTATTGATTATATATCAAGACTCCTGAGAACATCTTGGAAGACCATCTCTATTGGACCTATAAGTGAGATCCCCACTCACACAGCTAGACCTGCTAACCAGCAGTCTGCTGTTAGTTTAGCTGCTAGTGTAGTTCTCTCTCTTCCTGTACTTTTGAGTGGAGACCCTAAGATATTTAGATTCAGTATACCCATTCCATTCCTTTACCAATATTTATTAAATATCTTATCTATAATACTCTCTCCTTGTTAATTCCTTTCCCAGATACCCTAATTGACAATAGAAGAACCCACTGTGTATCCCAAATGATTCCCTGGTGTTAACCATCTTAACTGTCATCCTTACCCATTCAGTCTACCCTACTGTAATTTATAGATTCAATCCCCAGAGAGACCAGTCAGTTACATCTGTTAACCCACTATTCCCTGAGTTAGTTACCTATTTTAATTATTGTAGCCATCCAGCAGCTCCATGAAGATTTCTAATGGGTAGGACACTCAGAAAGGGGAACGAAGGACTGAGTGAAAAATGGGTTATGGGTTAAGGATTAAGGGAAAGGGAAAGGGAACATAAGGTGAGAATAAAGACATGTAGACAAAGAAAGTTCTGGCATAAGGTAGTCAGACAGGAAATAAGGTCTGGTGGACAAGAGCTTAATCCTCAACTGCCATATAGGTACTTTTATTGGGGTTACAACAGTATAGGGGGAAGGGGAGAGCCAAGTGGTCTGATACATTAATATTATGAGGTAATCATCAGGAGATACAAACTGAGGATTCTAAGACAATACTCAGATCAGGAGTTCAATATGACCTAAGATATCTATGGTTGTTTGATACATATGTTAATTGATTGTTTTAGGTACAATAAGGAGACTGAGATAACTGACCTGTCTTCTGGAGGGTAGCCTTAGGGAAGGGCTAGGAATTTGGCAAGGTTGAGGTTCAATTTAACTCAAGGTTACAGAAATCAATCTTGAGCAGTAGGAGAGTCAGTTTTTGAGCACTCTTAAAATATCAAGATTAATGTATAACTGGATTGCTACATATAGTTTACCTATTTCAAAGCATATGGGGATTGGAACATTCAGACAAAAAGGACAGGAAACAAAAGGTGGGAAGAGACATTGGAGACCACAAAGTGGGAAGCAGAGGCTCAAGGTGGGCCTTCTGGATTATTTATTATGGGGAGGTTTCAGCTAAACAAAGACCCCTGACTTGCTTGTAGCAGAGAGGACAGGATATTATGAATACGTTAGGCTTGAACTGGTGCTACCACTGTGTTCTGTTTAACCACCTCTGTTTCTGAAGTAATTTTTTCATTCCTGGATAAAAGGGGAACTTTACAAAATCAAGTTGACTGAAATATTCTTGAAAATTCTAGTGTCACAAATGGAAATGCAGACTTAATTAAGATTAGAGAGAGGTTTTATTTTTAATTTTTATTCATGCAAAACACACTTCCTTATTGGTTACTGTTCACACTCATACATAACCAAAATCCCAAAGTAAAACCAAAGATACACTGATATTAAAGACAACTCCAAGAGTTCTTTCTCTGGAGGTGCATAGCATTCCCATCATAAGTCTTTCAGGATTGTACCAGATCATTGCACTGCTGAGGGTAGACATTATGATCATTGTACAATATTGCTGTTATTTTGTGCTATGTTCTCCCCGTTCTACTTATTTCAGTCTGTATCAGTTCCCTCAGATCTTTCTAGCTTTTCTGAAATCATCTTGATTATGATTTCTTATAGCACAATAGTATTCCATCACTGTCATGTACCACAATTTGTTCAGCCTTCCCCCAATTGATGGACATTCCCTCAATTTCCAATTCTTTGCCACTACAAAAAGAGCTGCTATAAATATTTTTTGCAAGTAGGTCCTTTCCCCTTTTATTTAATTATCTCTTTGAGATACAGAGAGTAGTGGTATACAGGTTCAAAGGATATGCACAATTTCATAGCCCTTTAGGCATAGTTCCAAATTAGAGAGATTCTTAAATGAAAATTTAAGGAGTTTAGACTATTCAACAAGTGATATGACACTCCTAAAATTTTTTGGAAAGTGAGGTGGCATAATTGTATTAATTTTCAGGAAAAATAATTCTATGTTATATAAGATTGACTGAAGAAACTAGAATCAGTGACCTTTTGGAAAATTCCAGGTGAGAATGATTTGTCTACTGTAGGAGTAAATAAATATTAGGGAAAGAGTCATTGGGATAGTATTTGGTTACTTTTTTACTACCTTAGTGAAAACTCAAATTCACAAAACCCCTTTGCTGGTCTTTGTCCTAGACTAGTGATGGGCAATCTTTTGAGCCTAGTGTGTCAAAATTCTCCAAAAAACCAAGCATAATTTGGGTGGTGTGTCACTTGGAGAAAAAACACATAATTTCATGATATTTATAGCTTAAATAACAAAAATGTATAATTGTAATATATGACTATATTTAATAAATGAAATAGGTAAATTATGTAAGGGGGGAAAAGGGGCTTTTGGTTGATTATTAAAAGTTTGGTCACCAGGGGATTGAATAATTATCAATCCCCAATTAATAATAACCTCAAGTTAAAATGACTTTTATGGAAATGTATTTACAAATGAGAAGACAAAGTAGAAATAAAGAAATGAGAGAGGATAAGATAGGATAAGTAATCTAACACAGTAGGTAATTTGCTTTGATCCCCTAGTTTAACCCAGGTAGATCTAATTAACCCTCAGGTGAGGGAAAATCTGGCCTTGATACCAAGACCAGAAACTCAGAGGCCCAAAGGGCCTCAGTGGTGAACAAAGAAAAACTTCACCCACAGAGTCTCTATTAAAATAGAAGTTCCTTAAGAGAATTTCAGGAAGATTCAGTCTTTATACTCACCATGTGGAATCCCAAAGAAAAGATTTTAGAACAGTCTCACCAAGGTCTCAGAGTCCCAGGTCCAGGTCATGAACCAGAAGCACTCCTTGAAGTCCCATTCACAAACCAGAAGAGAGCCTGGCTTGCTCAACTCTCTTTCTCTCTCTCTCTCTCTCTCTCTCTCTCTC
>NW_025350760.1:0-7915 GCF_016433145.1 Gracilinanus agilis
TCTCTCTCTCTCTCTCTCTCTCTCTCTCTCTCTCTCTCTCATCTAGTCCTTGAATGAGGTTCTCCAGGACCAATACATGGTTCACAGGCCCACCCTTGATATCCCTGAGGGAAGAAGAAGGAGGAAGAAGAGGTGGAGGAGGAAGAGGAAGAAATTATTTGCTTAAAAAATATTCCTCCTTCTTCCAAAGTAGAAATCTGTGTAAGAGACTAAATGCAGAAGCAAAAACAAAAATCTAGCTATCTTCTACTGAGCTATATATTGAAGAGATTCATAAATAAAACAAATGCTACTTTTCTCACTATTAGTTTTTAAAAGTTAAATATTTAAATTAATGTATATGATTTGATATTACTTCAAATGAATTAATAAATATTTTAAATCATCTATATTAATTTGGAAAATATGGAAATGTGGAAAATATGGAAAGAATAGGGAAATATGGAAATATTTCTAATAATGAAAATATCAATAGATATAACCCACCTAAACAAAAGCTCTTTGGGATCATCTGTATTTTATCAGTAAATGTTTCTTAAGCACAACAAAAACAAAAACAGACAAAACATAGTTTCAGCTCTAAAGGAGCTCCCAATCTAATGGAGGCAATAACAAGTCAACAAATTTGAACGAACAAGATAAATATAATTTAAAACATAAGTAATCCACAAAGGAAAAGCATTAGAATTAAGTAGGAAGAGGAATAGCTTTCTATAGAAGTTATGCTTTTTTACTGTGCCTTGAAAGAAGCCAGGGAAGTCAGGAGGCAGAGATGAGGAAGGAAAGTATTCCAGGAGTGGAGTTTGCCAGTGAAAAAGCATAGAACTGGGGTGTGGAGTATCTTATTCACAGCAAAACAAGGAGGCCTGGGTGACTAACTACATCCCAGTGTATCTGGGGGTATGAATGAAAAAGGTATAAGAATATTGGAAAGGTAGAAAGAGTATTGTTCTGAAGGTTTTGAAAGAAAATAAAACATTTCACATTTGATCACAGAGATGATAAGGTGATACTGGAATTTAATGTTCAGGAAAGTGACATGGTCAGACTTACACCTTAGGAAAATCAGTTTGACAGCTGGTTGGAAAATGGACTGGCATGAGGAGGGATTTGTGGCATGAAGACCAACCAGCAGGCCAGTGCAATAGGCTTGAGTCTATAAAGGCCAACCCTCAGGGTGAAGGCAGAAGAGAAAAAGGTCTACATGAGAAATGTGATGATGGTAAGATCAAAAGGAGTTAGCAAGCAAATGAATATGAGGGTGACAGAGTAGGGAGATGACATCCAGATTATGAGCATGAGTGGCTAGGAAAATGGGAGTAGCCTAACATGGGAGGAGGAAAAAAGGGGAGAAAGAAAGAAAATAAGCATTTATAGAATACCTACTGTGCACCATGCATTTTTCTAAACAGATATCTGGTTTCATCCTCACAACTCTGAATGGGAGCAGCTTTTGGCATAACCATTGAGGTTGAGGAAGTTGAGGCAAAGAGAGGTTGAGTGAGTTCCTCAGAACTGCACAGCTGTTGTGTGTCTGAGGCCCAGTCTGAACCAAGAGCTTCTTGATCCAGGTCCAGAGCTATGCTGTCTGCCTCTGAACTTAGGGAGAGGGAAGAAATGCAAGGTAACAGTAATGAATTGTGGAGACCAAAAAGTTTCAGTCTTTTCCTTAAGAAATGGACATAGAAAGCAGCAGAGCATATCAAAGAGGAGTTTGATGACCAGGAAACCAGCTGAGATGCCCAGCAGAGGAAAATTGATGGAGAATGGAAACATGACTCCCAGCAGTGAAGGGCACAATTCTATCACCAAAGGACATCACAGTCTCTGAAACATTAAAAATATCGGTCGGTCTAGACATGTGCACATCCTGAGAATCTGTTCTCCAGGTTTGCCTGGGCCATACATCTTCATACATGGGCCTTCCAAGTGCGTGCTTTGCTGACATAGAGGGGGGCTCTGTTCCAGGCCCTTATTCTCTGGTTCTGTGGGTTTTCTGCTCATGGCCCTTCCTAACTCATATTGTGGTGGGTATCCTCTCATAGAGTATTTAATTTCCTCCAGGTACTATAGAATCGAATGTCCCTCGTTTTGAAATAATTTATTTTCAGGCTGGTTGGTAAAATCAAACACATCTTGAGCCCTCATGAGCTATGGTTTTGAGAGAGGGTTCCTATAGAAAATCTCCAACCAGGGGTAGATTTTCTTGGGGATCACTTATGGAGATGGGAAGAAGGACCACTCTGGTCTCATATGTTGTTGTTCAGTGGTTTCAGTCACATCTGATTCCCTAAACTTTCTGCTGAGAGTGAAGGGAAATTTTAAGATGTGGTTTACAAAAATAGGACTTTCACTGGGCCAACAGTCAGAAGGGATAAGGGGGCTACAAAAACATTTTTTTTACTATATAAAGCTGTTAACCTGTCTTGACCATCAACTCTTGAGTCCATCTGAAAAAGTAAATGTTTCCAGTACCCGATCTGGCATTGGTTGCCATTAGGATAGAAGCCAATATTCAAACTGCAACCATTACTTACAAACATCAGTCATTTTAGTTTTATTGGTCTCCTGTAGCTCCCACCAAAGGGATTAGTGCTCACCAAAAACTGAACTCTCCCATCCAAAGATTATTTATTAGTTTAAAACAAAATGAGTGTAATTCTCCTTTCTAGAGGTTTATTAAAAATCTCCACCTAAACATTGCGATCATGCATCTCTATGCAGCCATTCAACTCCATTCCCACAATGCCTAGGAAATGGAGACACTGAACTCCTAATGGGAATTGTGTGGGGGGCTGGGAGAGAAGAATAGTCCTTAGCCTCTCCCTGTCACATCTCAGAGAGCTTGTGTCAGCACTAATGCCACTAAATGGACCCAGTGATTTTCTGCTCAGGCCAAAAGGAGAATATGGGAGGGGAGCTGAAGAGAGGCTTTTTCCCCTGTGACTGTTGAACCTGTTTTCCCTGGTGCATTGGAGACAATCAAGCTCAATGAAAGCAGCCCTTGGCAAACATCAGTTGTCTGGAGCTTAGGCCGATTACTCCGTTTTTTTGATTAAAATATTTATATTCCTGTCTCTGGAAATCACGCACCAAAATAGAGTAACGATCAATTTGTTCTTCCAAAAGCCAAACCTTTTCATGTAATAGAATAATTAATGATTAGACAACTTATTAGGATAATGAGTAAGTTTCAAATGTTGATTTTAAGCTACTGAGTTCACGACAAATCAAACACAATTAGTTTATTTCCCTTTAGATCAGTCTGAGCACCTTCTTTGTATTCTGAATGTAGTGCTTTCTTGAAGGCATCCGTCCATCTCTATGGCTATCCTGGCTATGTATATTCATATGAATCCATGGAAAATTACCGACATATTAGAATTATTTACATCCAATTGAAAAAGAGGGGAAAAAATCCACAATATTTAAAATAGGATCTAATGACCATCTAAGAAATTGCTTACACAGAGGCCTTTATGGAAATGTCCATGGGCACATGTAGACACACAGGCATAGATCACTTAAGGGTCTGGTTCCCCCTTGTTGCATGAACGTACCTCCTGTATCTTCCATTAGCATTAATGTGTGTTACATATGCAAAGCAAGGAGAGAACAGGCCCCTTTAGTGATTAATAACAACGACGTTTTCCTGCTTGGTGGCTGTACTCTTCCTGGGAAAGGCTTTCGCTGTCTAGTTAGGCTGAGCCGCTCTGTGTATCTTAAATAACAAAGTACGTTCCACACACTAAGGTGTGCAATTATTCATTGACTGTTTATAGATCGTGGAGGAAGGGAACTTCTGATTGGCAGAGAGCAAGCTCCTCGCTCTTCAGGACATGGTTGTCATAGATCAGATCAAGAGTTCAGGTTGGTCTCCCAACACTGCAGTCTCTAAATTGAGCCATCCCTGTGTTCTACAGCTCTGGAGCTCACTTTCCTTAGCAATTAATACACTAACTGTCTGGTTGTTTGTCTTTGGAGCTGGCTGGATGGGTGGGTAAAGAAGAGGATGTATATTCGGCTCATAGGAACTTCAATTAGTTGCTAGCAAAGATTTTATCCTGGTAGCAAAACCAGGGGAAAAAAAATTCTTTTAAATTAATTTGAAGATGCCTACATTTAGAGAATGGCATTGCTTTAACAGGGCTATGCAAATGAGTCCAATTTAGCATCTTGTATTCAGCTGGAAACCATTGCTAAATGATCAGGATAGCCAGTCACAGATATTAAAATGAATTATATCTAATCTGAATTTTAGTCACGCTACATTAACTAATAGAAAGTTATTAACATTTCAAGAGAAAAAAAGCTTTTGCCTGCAAAATTAACAGTGGCTGAGATGTGACCTGTGAGCCATGAAGCCTGATCACTGTAATGACAGTGTAATGGCATATTTACATTAAAATCTCTGCAGCTAATATGTGATTCAGAATTGGACGTTAAGTCGAGGATTATTTAGTCTGGCCTGTTGGCCTTTCTCTAAGTAGTTTTTTTTTTTACTTCAATACAAATCTGAAACTTTTCATTTCATGACTATTTATGTGACCAGTTTCTACAGCTAAGTCTCTCCATCTTTACATCAGTTGCTTTATAAACCCTAGTCTCTCCTTTCATTTTCCTCCTTTCCTACTAGTTCAATATGCTTAATATTTAACATGTAGACACATATGTATACATATATATCTATATTTACATATTAAATTCCAGCATGGAAAACCTCAAGAAACTAGTGCTGCATAGCAAAGCAGTAGGGGAACATTTGCCTTCTTCACGCTTACTACTAATTAGCTTCAAAAGGCAGCCGGTTTTGATGTTTTCCACACTGTACATTTTAAAATACATAGCATGGAGGTTGATGTTTCAAAACAAAGCGATTTATGGTTGAGAGATGAATAATAGTGTGAATATTATCCTTATCACCATTTTATGGGAACACAGGATGTATTCCTACTATCAGATATGTCCCCCCTGTGGAATAGACTACTTAGAAGTTAAAGATTCAACAATATCATTTGCATAATCTACAGCATTAATTTACCTTGTAAATTCAGAGTATAGCTGTTATTTCCTCCTCTACCGTTAAAAAAAAAAAAGACTAGAATAAAATGAAGCAAAGATTAAAGCCAGAGGAATATATTCTGGAGGTCCCTGAACACAGAAGCCCCTTTTTCTTATTAGTAATTATTTGAGAAGAGGTGTGAAAATGCTGTTTGCAGAAAGATGTATTTAGAGGGTTTCAAAAATGTCATTTGTAGATTCTGCTTTGTTTTCTGAAACCATCAAATACATGGAAACTAGGCCCTTTTCAGAATTTGAGCTTAAAATGAAGCTGTATTTCTCTTTTAATTTTTTTAAGGAGAATAGAACAAGAGGAAAATAATGAGTTCTTAGTATGCAATTGATTTTTGATACAAGTATTTTATTACTGTTATATTTCAAAGATAATCTAATCCATATATATCTAATCATGTTGACTGAAAAAAAATACTAGTTTCTAAACTTGAATCCTTCTAATTGTTTTAGCATTTTTAGTGTTCCAAATAGCTTCACAAAGAATGCTATGAAAAAAACTTTGCTTGGTTTCTCTTGGCCTGTACATGTAAAAAGAATTCTTTTCTTAAAGACTGTTTCTAAAAAAGAAATGATCCTATTTACACTGGGAATGCATACAGAGATGTACTCCTGCACAGACACATGTCAATCACAGTGGACATCATGATAGAAATGACACCCTAACACTATTTCCCAATTAGAAAAAGAGCATTAATATGGTGACATCTGTTTGACTGACATGCATCTATGCCGAATGATTGCTTTGCACATATTTGCAATAAATTTAGGTGCTCCATTTGCAGAAAAATCAAAGCATCATTCTATTTCTCAACTCTTTATTAAAAGACAGTCATATCATAAACCCTAATAGAAGAAATAACTAGAAATTTGATCTGATGTAACATGATGCAAATTAAGTTTAAACAGTTTGAACTTTATTTGATATTTCTGAATGCAATGCGATACTTTAATTTTTTTCTATGAAATGAAAGGGCTAGGCCAACATTAAATGATAGCCAGTGTCCAATTCTCCTTCAAAAACTGATATTGCCCCTTTTGTCATTGATAGAAAATATTTACTCTGCATTTTTGTGAATAACACAATGAATCTTCCCAGCCACTAGCACAAATATTATTAATTTTAAAGGTTCATTTAATAAATTGAATTGCATATGCTTATTAAAAAAGTAATCTCCCTTTGTTGTGGTTGGTGAACACTTCACAATATATTTTGGACACTCTAAATACACTATATTTACAAAAAGGCCTTTGTTTTTAAAAAGACTTCCATATGTCAGTCAGGTTGCAAAATGAGGATTTAAAAAAAAAAGTTTTATTGTCTAGAAACTGAAAACCTAGAGTGGCTAATTCAAATTTTATTTTAATGTAGAACAAACCATACAGAGCTGCAAACTAATAATGAATTACTTGTAAATTCTCAGATAGGTTAGTGGGATTTTTTTATACAAACTTCTTTACTTAATTCAGATATTATGATGACTACAGCTTCTAGAAATGCTGCCTTGATAACTGGTATAACACTTCATCTTGGCATCAAACTATTTAATATTAAAATACATTGTACCTAAAGATTAGTCTGTCAGCTCTAAAATAGACACCAAAAAAATCCTTCCCTCTAGTATGAATATGAGACTACCGAAAAGCCCAAATCTTGCCACTATGACATGCCAATAGAAAATGATCTTTTCTACTGTTAGTTGCAAAGAGCTGGGAGAACTGATTTAGATAAAATAAGAAATTGTTCTGTCTCCTGAACATTGGCCCATGATCTAACCTTTATATTTAGATTTTTAAATATGTGCATAAATATGTGCCATATGAGATAGGTCCCAGCTCATCCTAGACAGCCTCCCTTTAGAATGTCATCACAACGAACACAGATTCCCATGAAACCTATCAGAAGGTAATAGAAAGTAGCTGTGGGGAAGAAAAGATAAAAGATCAAATAAATATCCCTCTCTCTGGAATGGTATAGATGTGTTTCTTCTTAGAAGCTGAAGGATGAACTAGATCAGGGCTTCCTAACCTGAAAGCCACACACTGCTGGAGGACTTCAGAGTCATTGCAAAAAAAGTCACAAATCCACTTTTGTACCAACCATTGTCATTTTGATCGTTATTTAGCTCCAACAAAATAGGCAATTTGAGTTGGATATTTAAGAAAACATACCTTCCAATTGACAGAATGCTATATCTCACGCTTCTGTGAACTGCAGGTTTTTCAAATATATGTAGATGCTATTGTGGTCTGACAAACCAAAGAATCTATAATTTCTCTTAGTGCAGAGAACTCTGACTCTGGATATTATGGTAATAATATTCTTTTAATGAGTGCAAAGTCTTTACTACTAAACAGGTAGGGTTTTGTTGTTGTTGTTGTTGTTGTTGCCTGCGGTGCTGGAGAGATTAAGTTAATACATGTTAGAGGTGGGACTTGAGTTCAGGTCCATCTACCTCTGTTTCCAGTATTTGGTCCACCAGGACAAATTGCCCCCATCTCAGAAGTGATCAACAACAAGAACAACAACAACAACAAAAAAAAACAACCCTTAAAAAAAGCACTGAATACTATAGTAACTTTTTGTTACTGTTTCTTTTCTTGATTATATGGATACAAATCATATAACTATCCTGTGGTGACACTTGAATTATAGTTTTAATAGCCAAGGCCTACTATGTTGTACGAAGTATGTATGCATATTTTTATATGTTTATAGAGAGAGAAAGAACTATTATCATAGGGATATATATGTGGAGAGAGAGAAAGAGAGAGAGAGAAGGAGGGAGGAAGTAAGGGAGAGGAGAGAGAGAGAGAGAGAGAGAGAGAGAGAGAGAGAGAG
>NW_025350761.1:0-6033 GCF_016433145.1 Gracilinanus agilis
CTTTTCTAAAATTTAATTCAATTCCTTTATTTCTTGTTTATTTTTTGGTTATATTTATATTGATCTGAAAAGGGGAAAGTTGAGGTCTCCCACTATTATTGTATATATAATAATATGTCTATTTTCTCCTGAAGCTCATTTAATTTATCATTTAAAAATGTGTAGACTATACCATTTGGCATATATATGTTTAGTACTGATATTATTTCTGTGGTATCTTTTAGCAAGATATAATTTCTCCTATCTCTTTTAATTAGATCTATTTTTCCTTTAGCTTTGTCTGAGGCCATAATTGCTATTCATTTTTTTTTTACTTCAGATGATGCACAATAAATTCTGCCCAGTTCCTTACCTTTATTCTGTGTGTATCTGCCTCAAATGTATTTCTTGTAATTAACATATCATAAGGTTCTATTTTTTTAATCCATACTGCTATTCACTTCTGTTTTATTGGTAAGATCATTCTCTTTACATTCAGTTATTATTATTAACTGGGTAAGTCATATAACCCTCATTTCCTTACCCTTACCACTCTTCTACCAATACACCGTATTGAATCTAAAAGAGAAGGCAAGAGTTTTATTTTCTTTTTATAAAGAACTTCAACTTATAAAGGTAGTAGGATAAAGGGTGTTCTTTTTCTATTGCTGAGGCAAATTTATATAGTTCTGGTACTAATTATTCTTTAAAATTTAACAGATTTCTTGGTGAATCTATAAAGACTATAAAGACTTTTATTTGGTAGTTCTTTTATAGGTAGTTCTACATTTTTTAAGATTTCATTATTTATGTTCTCTATTTGATCTGATAGTTTGAGTATTTTATATTTCTTAAGATTTCATTTCTTTTTTTGTTCTCTATTTTGTTAGCATGGAACTGCATAGTAGGTTCAAATAAATATTATTTTTCTTATTTTTTGCTTGTGATTTCATGCTATTCATTTGCAGCCTTTGTTTTAAAATTGGTTTTCTGCCCTCTTCTTTTTAATCAGGTAGGCTAAAGATTTTTTTAAAAATATTGTTAGACAAAAATAAACTTTGGTTTTTTCATACTTAATATAGTTTTTTTGGTTTCTCATTTTTTCATTTTGTATTTTTTAATTTCTACATTTTCAATTTTTAACTTTTCATATTCTATTTTCCAAAGTTTTTTAATATTTATTTTGGGTTTCTTTATTGTTTGCTTTTCAGTTTTTAAAAATGCATATTCAATTTTAATCTACTTTTCTAATGTATGATTTTTAAGTATATATAATTTTTCCAATATGGACAGCTAAGTAGCACAGTGGGTAGAGAACTGAACCTGCAGCCAGGAAAACCTGAATTCAAATCTAGCCTTAAACATTTACTAGCCATGTAACTCTGGATACTTCACTTAACGCTGTTTGCTTCCATTTCCTCATCTGTAAGATGAAGTGGAGAAGTAAATGTCAAATCACTTTAGTGTCGTTGCCAAGAAGACCACAAATTGGATCATGAAGAATCAGATAGGCCTGAAATGACTCAACAACAACATCTTTTTCCAAATATGGGCTTATTTACCTGAATTTCTAAAAAGTTAGCAGTTTGTGTTAATATTATAATTATTTCTCATTATTATTTATTATTCCTATAATTTGTTCTTTGATCCATTCATTATTTAGAATTTAATTTTTTCAATAGTAAGTTTGCTCTGACTTTTGTTTCTGATTTCTGAATTGATATGCAGATTTTATTATTGCTGACTGTTATTCATATATTTTTCCCTTACTGCCTTTATATATTTCTTTGCATTATTTCTATTATTGAATATGTGATCAATTTTTGTAGAAATTCCATGTGTTCCTGAAAAACACATATATTAATGAGGAGTCATTTTAAAAGACAGTGTAAGTCTTTAACTCTATTTTATCCAGCAATTTGTTAAATTCTATATTTATCTTTTGCTTGTCTTACTGTTAAATTTACTCAAAACGGAGAAAGAATCCAAAATCCCTTGTTATTTTTGTATTAGTATCTATGTTTTCTTTTAATTCATCAGTTTTCTTTATGAATTTTGGTGCTGACATTTACAGCATATAAGTTTAATACTGATATTGTTTTGCTGTATGTTCTCTTCAGTAACATGATTTTTTTTCCTCTTTGTTGTGAATTTTTGGTTTTGCTTTACAATAGCATTATTGCAAATCATATTGTCTGAATTCATTTTATACATGGTAAAATTTGTTCTAGTCTCTCGTTTTTATATTTTGAATAGCTTTGATTTTTATCTTAGATGCCATCTTAGAGTCTCTGACTCTTAATCTAGCCATTTCTCAAATGGATCACAGTGTATCCTTTTCTCATTAACTTTGAAAAAGTTATAAATGAATTAACATTTGTATATTTTATATATGTGTTTCTGTATATGTAATATGTATGTATATATGCTGTGTATAAATGTACATGCATTTATATGCCTGTACAATTAAAAATCTATAGAACTATGCATCCTATATAGATAAATACATGTAAATATATAAACACACAAGTGAATAATATATGCCTTGTACATATATTAGTTGATAAACATTTATTAAGCATTTATTATGTACACCGTGCAAAGCCCTAGGAATGAAAAGAAAGGCAAAATATAGTCCTTGCTGTGCAGAAGGTCACATTTTAATGGTAGAGATGACTCACAAACTTCTATGTACAAGAAAGTTGTAGACAGGAAAAATTGGAAATAATCAACAGATAGAATGTATTAGACTTTAGGGTGATAAAGAAAAACTTCTTGTGGAAAATAGAATTTTTGCTTGAATTTGAAGGATAAGGACATCAAAAAGTATAGATGAAGAAGTATTTTTAGCATATAGATGTACCAGCAAAAATGTAAAAATATTTGGAGTCAGGAAGTAGACTTTTTCTTTAAAGAACATCAATAAATTCAGCGTTAGTACATTGCAGATTACATAGAAGAATATAAGGTGTATAAAGATGGTATGTATATACATATATGCATCTATGTTTGTACATGTGTGTTTCATACATACATAAGAATATGACTAATAATTAAAGTATGACTGATGACAGGATATTAGTAGTATAACAAAATATAGTTATATAGAAATAATAACTAAATTTGAAATACACTTTCAGAGTATGTAAAAATATAAATTATCATCTTCTCTGAAAACATATATTCCATACCTAAGTGATAGGAGAACCTGAAAACAGCTGTTTGAGATACAGATATTGTGTACCTAGTACATTTCTTAATACATATGAATTCCTTTATAGAGGAGCAAAAGGAGATGGAAAGAGCTAACAACTTATCCAGATACATACCTGATTGAAGGATGGAGTGAACAATTAACACCATTCCCTCCTGTTTATGGTCTCTCTAATGTAGCCTCTTTTGCTTCCACATTTTTACGTTTGTCTGACCTACATGGGCATCTGTGAAGATGTGGACAGTTCTTATTTAAAAGACTTTACTTTTTTAGGTCTCAGGGATGTATTATGTCAAAGTGAGGATGTGAGGCAATGAAGTGAATTAAAAACTTCCTTCTGTCATCATCCTGTTTTGGGAAGAATTCTAATATAAGAAACAGAAGATTTAAGTTCAAGACCTAATTTCCACTGTATACCTTAACTTATTTATTTAATGCATGTGAATGTCAGTTCTGTTATCTACAAAATGGGGGAAAATTGGTCTTTTTAACTTATAAAGTCTTTGTAAAAAACAATACTTAAAAATTTAAACAGTGTGAAATAGCTTATATTTTAAAAAGCTTAAAGGTTAGCAAATAACTAAATGTTTATACTAGTAATAGCAGCAGTAGCAGGATTAGAAAAGTGATTAGAGCTTGGTCAGACATGGAAGACGTCACAGTCATCGATTGCAACCTGAGCCATCACCAGTCATCTTGATGGTTGTGTTGCCACCATTCAGTTATTCTGGAAAGTAGAGTGAGTCTAAAGACTTTGTAAAACTCTATCTCACTTAAATCCAATTCATGAGCAAGTCAAGACATCACCCTGGCATGTCAATAGTTCTTTACAAAAGGAAAGATGAACAGTAACAGTAGTACTAGTAGTAGCACTAATAACAGTAATGGCAGTAGCAACAGCAGTAGTAGTGTTTCTTGTAGCAGGAACAACAGTAGTAGTATCAAAACTTAAAACTTCAAAAATATAAACTATTATTGTTGCTACTACAATTTAGAAGTCATTCAAGATTAAGAAAGACTAATTAGAAGCATGCCAGAAGAGAATCCAGGTGTTTTCAGAGCCTGAAGGGAAATAAAAAAGGCACAATGATAGTTCTGCTGAAACTACAACATGGTAATGAAATATATTTATATGGAAACTGTTCATTGATTTTCACATTCAGCGTATTAGTGAGGCCCTTTGTCCAGCTGTGGGCTCCATATTTCAAGAGGGAAGGATACTTGGACAATATCCAAAAGGGATAAATTTAAAATGATTAATGATTGAGGAGCCAGAAAACAGGAATTGTGCAGATATTGTGAAAGATGTTTTAGTTGAGGAAGAAGATGGGGAGATGAGAGAAGTTTACTAGGAAATCTCTTATAAATAGCCATAAAGTAGATGAAGAGTTATGGTGACTAGTTTTTTTCTCCAACTTCATTGACTATATTGCAAGAGGAAATGGGATTAAATTTATGTGATATATGTAAGATGTCAAGGAAACAGAAGAGGTTACTGAGAATGATTACAAAATTTTCAGTCCTAGAGACCACAGGATTGATAACTCTCCTGTTTTCATAAATGTGTTTTTTTCAGTGATAGTAGATAGGATATATGGAATTTGAAGTATCTTTATTATCCTGTGATATAGTCTTAAATTAACTAGGTTCATATTAATGTTTTTATGATGTACTATGTCATGTTGGAAATTTTTCCTTTATATATTAGTTATAAATGAGGGGAAAACATGATGTAACAATAAACCATATCTATTTATATATAGTTATAATAATCTCCCTATATGTTGTAATGGGGATAATTTGAGGAAAGGTGTGTGGGATAAGGGAATTTTAAAGGAGATTGTAAGAGACTTGCTAAGTGGGTAATCTAGGTTACAGGTAGGCTGGGATTAAGGAGATTCGGGATATAATAGGGCTGAAGTCAGGAGTATAACACAGAAGGAAAATAGAGATCTTCAGGGAGAGGAGAAATTAAACTAAACAGACAAATAGCAGGCTTTACAGATTGGGACTTAGACTCAAACACAGGCTGAGGGAAATAGACTAAACTGAAATTAACAAACAGGGTTTAGTTAATTTCACAGGAAGGGACTTGTTTTGAAGTTACACCTTCCTCCAAGATGGATACCCGGCTTCCCTTCAAGCCCAGAGTATGTTGGTTCTTTCCCTCTTCTTCCCTCTCTTAATGAGGAACAAATTATACTAATAGGTCTGTTGAAACACAAAAGGGTTTATTATCTTTAAAGGATGATTTGTCAGGAAAGTGGATCAAAGGAAAGCCCTAACAGTGGTCTCAGGAACCTCAGGTGGGGGAAGGGAGGCAAAAATGGAATCTGAGTAAGGACCATCCTTTAACTCAGCTTACAAATGCTATTGCTATCTAAAGGGAATAAATGATGACTGACTAGTTTCTTTATATCTAATACTGTCAAATAGCAATTAACCCTTCACAGCTTTGAACTCCTCTCTAATTACTCTCCTTATTAACTCCACAGACATATAAGGTAAGGGAGGGAAGGTAGGAAATAATATTAGGGAAGGAAGATATAAAGGGTTTATCCAAAAATAATAATTTCTTAAGTAAATATATCAAAGCCAGGCTAAATTTCAATACTACAGCTAGGTAAGGAAGTAGCTCGGCTGATCAGACAACCTCCCTCCACGGGAGACCCTAATCAACCTCCCTTTCCTCAAGATTCCAAACTCCTAAAAGCTTTTGGAACTCAGCCAAAGCTTGAAAAAACTATATGACCCCTCTCTCTATACTACAATGTCTATCATAGTATTGAGGAACCTCTAAGTAATGACTTGGAATGCTCTTGGTTTAATTATCTCTTTTG
>NW_025350762.1:0-2073 GCF_016433145.1 Gracilinanus agilis
ATATATATATAATCAGTTCTAAGATAGAAGAGTAGCAAGGACAAACTGGATTAAGTGATTTGACCAGGGTGACACAGCTAGGAAGTAGACACAAAGACAGATTTGAACCCAGGTCCTATTGACTCCAGGTCTAGAGCTTTATCCACTGTGTTACTTAACTGCCTTTACTAAAGGTCTTTTTTACCCCCATTTTACAGGTTAGAAAACTAAAGGAGATATTCCATGAATACTTTTGGAATAGAAGACAGATTTCAGTGCTGGTTATATTTTACATAAGGTTGTAATAGCTTTTGTTCATATTTTTTGTAAATTAACAATTTTTTTTCAACCAACAAATGTATTTTCTCTCCTTCCTACCTTCTCTCACACCTAAAAAAAAGGAAACAAAGGAAATAAAAAAAAATTAAAATTCTTGTAACAAAAATGCATGGTCAATTCAATAAAAATAAATATTAAGCACTTACTGTGTTCTAGGCATCGTGCTAAGAAAGCACTGTGGATACAAAAAGAAGCAAAAGACCCTGCCTTCAAAGAGCTTACAGTCTAATAGGAGTAGGACAACATTCAAACAAATATTTACAAAGCAAGCTACCTATAGAATAAATTGGGAATAATGAGGGAAAGCACTGAAACTAAGAGAGGTTTTGTTTAGTCATCCCCCAATTTATGAGCATCCCATTAGGTTTTAGTTCTTAGTCACTAAAAAAGAGCTGCTATAAAAGTTTTTGTATATACATATCACTTTACTCTTTTGAAGTAGACTAAATAGGTTAAAGAATAAAGTAGAATCGAAGTAGATTAAGTAGATCTATTCCTGCATTATTTAAGAAACTGACCTAGGCCCTCCAAGTGGGTAAACAACCTAGGCAAGTAGAGGGTCAGAGTCCTAAATTCCCCCTGCAGATATCAAAAGGATACCAGTACAAACAAATGGGTCAGGATAGAATGTAGAGCAAATATATAGCTAACTAAGGTTGAGTGTTTAGGTATATGTGAAGAGTAAATATCCTAAATGTCACCCACTTATCAGAACCAATGTTTTGTGATGAGTTTTGTCTTGACAAATAAGAACCTGGATGTGAAAGGGAATAACCTTGCATCTTGTATCCAAAATAAGGTGCCTTGTTATGATAATCTGATATAGCTTCCACTAGGGAAGGCTGTCCCAGCTGGTAGATTTCTTTTTTTCTTTTCTTTTTTCAATCAATAAATAATGGTTCCAATTATTAAATTTCTGGGTATCTGGACTGGTATTATGAAGTATTCCACTTCACTTTCTTTTTCAGTTGTAGGTCAGCCTAGTAGTAGTATCACTGGATCAAAAAGTATATACAGTTTAATAACTTTTGGAGATAGAATGGCTGGACCAGTTCATAGTTCCCCCAACATTGCTATTGCTATTGCTTTGCTTTCAACTCCTCCAACATTTTTCATTTTCCTTTTTCGTTAACCTTGACAATGTCATAACAGGATATGAATGGAACCTTAGAGTTTTTTAATTTACATTTTTACAATTGCTTGTTATTTGCAATATTTTTAATATTTGATAGATTGAATTTCTTCCCCTGAGAATTGCCTATTTTCATATCCTTTGACCATTTATCAATTAAGAAAATGTTTATATTGTGTAAAGATTTTAGGAACTCTTTCTTAGGAAAAAGATTCATTTTTATAAATTTGGATCAGCTCCTCATTCATATATTTGGAAATTATATTTTTACCACAAAACTTTTCTGCAAAGAATTTTTTCCCTTCAGCTACCTGTCTCTGTTTTCTCTTTAGCTGAGTTGGTTCTGTTTGTGTAAAAACTTTAAAAATTTTATATAATCAAGATTATTTATTTTATCTTGCATAATCCCCTCTATCTTTTGTTGGGTCATGAACTCTTCCTCTATCCAAAGATCAGATGGGTAATCTCTTTTTTGCTCTTCAAATGTGTTTATGCCACTTTTTATGTCTAAGTTGTGTATTCATTTGAAACTTATTTTCATATGTGGTGTAATGTGTTAGTCTATACCTAGTTTCTTTCTCTCCTTTTCTTCCTTCCTCCCTTCTTCCTCCCTTCTTCCTCCC
>NW_025350763.1:0-7477 GCF_016433145.1 Gracilinanus agilis
ATTATAAATTATAAATTAAATTAATTATAAGCATATGTCAGAATTTATTGAAATAAAAGTTACTTGACTTTTTGTTTTCTCTCCATTCCTAATTCTTAATAAAGAACTTGTTACATTCTAAATACTTGATAAATAAGTTTTTATCAATATATACATATTTACAAATATTTATTCATTTAATTCTTTATAATGAGTATCAATGTGCAGTGGAAAGAGAGTTGGCCTCAGAATTAAAGTCTTGGATTCAAATCCAACCTCTGATCAATACTGAGTGTATACTTCTGAGCAGGTCATTAACTTATAAATATAACTTATAAATAACCTTAACTTGAAGAGCAGGTGCTAATTCACTTTTCTTGAGGGAGTTTACTTGCCAGTTACTTTCCTTTCCCTAAACAAATGAAAACAAACTGGATTAAGAAAACAATCAAGCCCACAAATATTAGAGTTCCAAAGTGCCAAAGAATTGTGTAAATCTGTGAGATGCAAACTCTCTTTAGGCAATGTGCATATCATTAAATCCCTCATTCTATCTTCATATCCTTTTCCATTTTTTTAACTTAAATTTATTCATTAGTTTGTTACATTGAAGTTTTCCAGTAACTCTCTCCTATGCCTACTCCCATTAACGAAGGCATTATTTCACAAAAAGATATATGTATCTATAAAACTATGTCTTGTTTGTGAAGCCAATAGAATGAAAAGATATTAAATCATATACATATAATTTAATATCTTTTCATTCTATTGGCTTCACTCTTCATAATTTCATATAAATGTTTCCATATTATTTTTAAGATGAACTTTTCTATTCATGTTGAAAATATACCTTTGCCTCCTCTGTGGCCCTTCACAAGATAATGAGCTCATTTCTCATGGAAAGTAAACAGATGGAAAAGAGGGAGTCCCTAGCTTCAGACACTATTGACCATATCCTTTCCTGGATTATATATTATCCTTCCTTTTTTTCTATGACACACTTCTTTTGGTGGTTCATGAACTCCCCTGCGTTCAATATACAAGCATTTTTAAGCAGCACTTATATTCCGCTCATAATTCCTGATTCAGGGACATAAAAAGACATAAATACTTTATGATCACCTCTAAGAAGATGAGTCTCTAGCCCTAGCCTAGTGTCTATCCTTGATTCTGGTGCTAGCATCTAACTAACTGCTGGATATATTCAATTATATAACTTATATTCATTTCCAACTCAAAATGTCCAAAATGGATCTTGCTATATTCCCTCTGAACTCAACTCTCCTCTGAAGTTCCATATTTCTATTAAGAAAAATATCTTTTCTCCTAGATTTGCAACACGAAGGACATAACATTTTTTGTCTCTCCAATTCATATCTCACAGGTAGCCACATTTATCAGTTCCATCCCCAAAACATTTTTTCCATCCACATATTTCTTCCTCGTTTCATAGGACTAACTACCACCATAGTTTAGGCCTGTATAGTTGGAAAATCTTGAATTAAAACTACATTACCCAAACTTCCTTTCTGTATAACCCACAATTCCTTTTCCTTTCTTTGTGTATGTCTTTTGCGTGATTGTATATGTTTTGGGTAATGCTCTTCTAGCTCTCTTCCATGTGATGTGAATGGGGAACATTTCCTGTGTTCTCTAGCTCTCTAGTTAAATGTTAATAAATCTCTATAAATATTATACTTGGGAGATATTGAATATTAATTTTTAAATCCACAGGCCCTTATCAGCTTTTAACTTTACTACTACAATAGACTTCTGAGATCCTGGATTTTAGTCTTTTTCCTCTCAGATCTATCACACTTCTGGAAGAAGAATCTTTCTAAAGTATGTCTCTTAATGTTATTTCCCTCTTCAAGAGGCTTCATTGTCGTTGCTTCTATTGTAAAAATGAAAAATCTTTTTCAGTCTGGTTTGAGTCTATCTTTGCAGATTAACTTCATATTATTTCCATTTGTAAATTCTATGTCCCACTTGAACCAAACCATTTGTTGTTCCTGAACTTGGTACTCTGTTTCTTGCCTTTTATACTTTTGCATAAACTGTCCCCCAGACCTGGAACGAACTCTGTCTCACATGTACTTCTTAATTACTAGCTTAGTTTCCTTTAATTTCATATGCCACTTTCTAATGGAAAGCCTTTTCTAGGTACTTTAATCATTAAAATCGTATTTCTTTCCAAAAATGATCCAATATATTATTTATTTACTTGTTGCTTTTCCTTACTGGAAAGTAAGTTCCTTGAGGGCTGCAGTTCTTTTCAATAGTTTTTTAGACCCTTTTGACACATCTTAGACACTTGTATTTCTATACCTTGCAAACTACAAGATCATGAAAATGAGTCCATTGAAAGATAGTATTCTGATCTTGAGATCATAATGTTCATCACTATTATATAACTGTTTGATATTTACTGATCAAATACTATGCTTATAGTTTGGGAGACAGTGTGCTAAAATGAAAAGTGTAGGGGTTTGGGGTTACAGGACCCAGATATCCTACCTTTCTACCTGTGAAGCTTCAGGTAAGTACCTCCTTTGTTCTTAGAATTCTTAATGATAAATGAAAGAATTAGACAAAATGACCTTTAAAGTCCCTTTCAACTTGGTTGCAATGATCCAATGATTTGGATGAGGCATTAAAATATCCAGAATATTTCCAAATTGTGTTAATTTTCTCACAGAATAATATCACTAAATTCCCACAACACCTGCCAAAGTATAAAATTACAGTGTATTTTGTCACTTTTTCATCTCATCCTGATAGAGGCCATATTCTCACTACAATCATAAATATCTTCCATGGTTATTTATAAACTTAAAAAGAAATGTGATATTTCTGTGAAAAATTCTGTAATAATATGTGTAGTTGAAAACAAATTTGATTAGTAAGGTGGAATTGTCTGAACTTTAATGTGACAACAGTTTCTCTGTCTGTCTGTCAGGGTCTATTATTGGCACTAAAAAGACAAGAGTAGAACAAGATGGGCTAGTCAGTGTTGGAAGAAATTAGGCCATCTTCTTTTTTTTTTTTTTAAACCCTTACCTTTCATCTTGGAGTCAGTACTTTGTATTGGCTCCAAGGCAGAAGAGTGGTAAGGGTAGGCAATGGGGGCCAAGTAACTTGCCCAGGGTCACACAGCTGGGAAATGTGTGAGGTCAGATTTGAACCTAGGACTTCCCGTCCGTAGGCCTGGCTCTCAATCCACTGAGCAACCCAGCTACCCCTAAATTAGCCCATCCTATCTCGTGTAGTTCAGGGAAGATACAAGGTCAAAATGGAGAAACTCAAAGCAGCATGGAACAGGAGGCAGTGGTTACAGTGGAAGGGTGATAGGCAGCTGCTGAGACCTCCAAAGTTTAGATGGGCCAATGACCTCTCCTGACCACCTTTGCCATCCCAACTGAGACCAGAGCTGAAACATTATGACCAAGGTAGTATCTTAACCTTCTCTCTCACGGACAAGAATAGACACGTTGGAGTGCTCTTAGAAAAGAGCAGAGACATAACAAAGCATTAACATCTTCATTTTAGAGTAATGGAGTCAACATCTCTATCATAAGTATACTTAACCACTGAGTTCAATAGTTAAAGGAAAAATCATAAAATGTGTATTCTAGAGACTATTATTTTTACTTTAACTTCCATTATAACAGTCCACTATAACAGTCTCTTGCCATCAGTGAATTCACACACTGAAAATATCTAGCTTTTCTAGATTTCTCTTTGTGATATTTTGCTTTGGTTCAGTCATTTTTCAGTTGTGTCTGAGTCTTCATGATCCCATGTAGGGTTTTCTTAGCAAAGATACTAGAGTCGTTTGCCATTTTTTCCCCTTCACCTTATTTAAAAAAATTGTTTTAATTTCCAGATTGTGTCAATACAATTTTCATACTCATTTTCTTTTTAAAAATTCTTTATTGATTAATTAAGAAAATGTTTCCATGATTACATGATTTATGTCCTTTCCCTCCTTTCCTCTCAAACCCTCCCATAGCAAATACACAGTTCCACTGGGTTTTACATGTGTCATTGATCAAGACCTATTTCCAGGGGCACCTGGGTAGCTTAGTAGATTGAAAGTCAGACCTAGAGATGGGAGGTCCTAGGTTCAAATTTGACCTCAGACATTTCCCAGCTGTGTGACCCTAGGGAAGTCACTTTACCCCCATTGCCTAGTCCTCACCATTCTTCTGCCTTGGAACTAATACACAGTATTGACTCCAAGGTGGAATGGAAGGGTTTTAAACATACTTTTTTCCCATATTTTAATACTCATTTTCTGATTTTTTTTAAAAAAGACTTTTTTCCATATTTTAATACTCATTTTCTGATGTTTTGAGATGCATGTTCTCTCCCTTCCTCCTACTCCTGCCCCCTTTTCAAGAAGGCAGGTGATATGATAATATAGGTCATACATATGTTATCAGACAATATATATTTTCATATTCCTTTTGTTGTATAAGAATACACATATTGTTTAACCTAGAGAAAAATTCATGGAGGAAACCAAGTGAAGAATGGTATATTTCAATCTACATTCAAACTCTATTCCTTCTTTGGCAGTGAATATTATTTTTGTTTCTTTTTTATAATAAATTTTTATTTTTTCTAGATAACCTATCAATACATTTTTTCAATATTTATTTTCTGACATTTTGAATTAATATTCCTTCTCTCCCTCCTACTCCTTTTCCTTTCCCAAGAAGGCAGGCTTACGATAATATAAGTGAGACATATATAATCATTCAATATATATTTCAATGTTCTTCATGTTGGGAAACAAGATATATATTGCATATACTAGAGAAAAATTAATGGAGGAAATAAAGTGAAGAATGGTAAGTTTTGATCTGTATTCAGACTCCATTTATTCCTTCTCTGGCAGTGGATAGCCTTTTTTGTCATGAGTACCTTGGAGTTCTCTTGGACGTCTGGCTTGCTGATAATTGTTAGGTCATTCAAAGTTGCTATTATGTGTAATGTTCTCATTCTGCTCACTTCACTTTGCATCACTTCATATGAGTTTTTCTGTGTTGTGTTTGTGTGTTTTTTTGGTGGTTTTGTGTGTGTGTGTGTGTATGTGTGTGCATGTGATCACCTTATTTGTCATTTCTTCTGGTTCAATAGTATTCCATTACAAGCATAATTTCTTAGGCTATTCCAATTTAATGGACATTCCTTCAGTTTCCAATTCTTTTCCACCACAAAAAGAGCTGCTGTAAATATTTTTTACAAGTAGGTCCTTTTCCACTCCCTTAATTTCTTTGGGATAAAGAAACTATCTCTACTACTGATTTTGCTGGGTAAAAAGGTATGCACAGTTTGATGGCCCTTTAGGCATTTTTTCAGAATGTTCTCCAGAATGGTTGCATCAGCAACCAGTGCTTCAACAGTATATTAGTGCCCCAAATTTTCTAGATCCCCTCCAACATTTGTCATTTTCCCTTTTTCTTGTATTAGCTAGTCTGTATGAGGTGCTACATCAGAGTTATTCTCAACCTTATTTTTATGGATAAGGAAACTGAGGCAAATAGGATTAAGTGACTCACCAAGGTTGACACAGCTAGTAAGTGTCTGAGGCAAGATCTAAACTGGAAAACAAATCTTTATGATTTCACACTAGGAACTGTGTCTCCTATTTAACTGAGCTACCTGCTTTATGATATTAAAGTCCTGAAATCTTGCAAAAGGATTGAAGAACAAAATATGAAGTGATTTATCTACAAAGTCATCCATCTGTGAAATGATTTATGATTTTTAAAAAGTAAAGATATGCAATTTTTCATCTGGAATTTATAAATTTGTTACCTCCCCTTGGAATGTCTATGACCTAGGAAATTTATTGATAATAAAGTAAGTTAAGTGTGTCTATAGGAGACTTGTGAAGTTAAAATTGTGGCTTCGGTAACATCAAAAGGACCATATCATGTTAGAACATATCAAAAGACATAGGAGAGGTAGAAAGAAGGTATCATTACAGTCTTAGGCTGTTAGGAAGCCTTTATTTATTAGAAAAGGTTAGGCAAGTTTGATCAGGAAAAACTGGAATTTCTTCCTCTACATACTGTCCTATTTCTGTGGAATTTGAATGCAATCATCTACAGAGACAAGGAATTGAATTAAGGTGACCTCCTGAGCTCCCTTCAAGTCCTATGATTTTCATGCCCAATAATTTTCAATTTCACTGTAGGAAAAGATACGGCTAATAAATTGTGTCTTGGAATAAGAGCACCTAGGAGTTAAAAGGTGAAAACAGCAACAACAAAATCAAACAGTCTTCTATGGAATTTATATGAAACCTCAAGAATTCAGAACTATGTCTGGGGTAAAGAAATATCTAATTTATCACCCTTTTATTCCATATAGGGGGTTACAATTAAGATTACCTGATGAATATTCATCCTTTGTCTTAAGAGATTTCTGAGCACATTTTTAAACTTTCCCAAGATGATTCTCATAGGCAATGATGTATTTATACTTTTTAAAATGTGGCAAAGTGGATGAGTATTTAATCTTTCCTGCTCAGAAGCCATCTGTGGTAGCACTGATTGACATTTTTAATTTCGATATACATTGAGTCTAGCAGCAGGGTAACCTTCAACAGCAAGATTCAGGTTTTATTTCCAGCAGAGTCAGGCAAAGGGAATGAGTCAGGCAGAAGTCTTTTCTAGCCAAGTTGCTTTTTCAAAAGTGATCATCACTCAAGTGGCTGTATGGATTGATGTATGGTGTGGATATCTTTCCTTTGGATCTACCTGGTGTTAATAAGAGGATATTCATAGCTTCTTTGTTGACTTTGATTTCCCTGAAAACTTGAAGGATTTGTTGCACCATTGAATTTTGATAGAAAGCATGAAAACTTCCCAAACCCAGACTATTGCTTTTCTTCAGTAAGCAAACTTCCATTTTCAATTCTTTTATTTCTATCAAAGGGGTTGCTTTTCTTTCAAAGGCCTAATAGAAACCTGGGAGTCAACTTGGAATATTCCTTTTTCTTTATCTGCTACAAAAAATCTATTTATAAGGCCTTACTTTCCCCCCACCTTTCGGCATGTTGTTTGTGCTCCCTATGTATTCCCTGTCCTTACTGATACTTCCATGATTCAGGTCTTTATTGCCTTCATTTCTGTATACGTAAATCAGTCTCTTTCTGGCCTTTTCTACCTTCAGAGCATCCTACTTTCTGCTGCCAAGAACAATAATCCCAAATCACTATTTTAATCATATCATTCTACTACTTAAATTATAACTGTTTTCCATGTTATCACACCACATCAGAAATATTTTTGAGATTATAATCTTACTATAATTTTATTTCAGATAACTCTCTGGTTTGGTATTAATGGTCTGGTCAGAATATTCTAATTTTTTTAAATTCTTCCAGACTCTAAACTTACCATGCTATGCAATGCATCACTTACTTTTGGAACAGACTCTATTCCTTTTATTTCCTTCCTTCCTCCCTCCCTCCCTCCCTTCC
>NW_025350764.1:0-3933 GCF_016433145.1 Gracilinanus agilis
TATATATATATATATATATGTACCTCCAAGTTAAAGAATATAAAGAAAACACACTGAGGGTTCATTTAGAGTATTTTAGTTTGTGCTTTTTCCATTTAGCACTTATAATTGATTATTAAACCAAATAAGATTTTTTGTTTTTATTTTGTTTTGTTTTAGATTAAATAAATGATGTAGAAAACAAACCCAATGTTCTTAGGTAACTCTAGTATAGCAGAAAGAGCATTCCCAAGTCAGAAGATCTAGGTTTAAATACTGACCCTATAACAAACCAGCAAATCAATTAACTTTAAAATTCAATTTCCCCTTTGAGTCTCAAGTGATTCCACTGTAAATATAGAAAATAATAAATGTACTACCTACCTAATTGGGTTGTATGAGCATCAAAGGGAATTGCAATTCATAAGCACTAAGTAAACGTCAGTTATTTTTAATATTTCCTTTTGTAATAATTGAATAAAAATATAATTCTTCATGATACCATTTGGTTCCTTGAAACTTTATCAGAATTATCTACTATTTTCAAATTATTTCTAGGGGGACAGAATACAGAGTAGCTTGGGACTCTTACTAAATGTGTTCCTAAGTGAATTACAGATTTTAGATGGTTTAGACAGTCTCTAGGACTTATCTTCTGTGCCAAAGATGAATGAGTTCTGATCTACATTGATGGAGGAGATTCTTAAACTGAAAGTTCCTCAAGGCTGAAAAAATTGCAAATCATGATAGCATGTATTTAGAAATAGAAGAACCAAAGGTCACCTAGTCCAACAATTTACAGTAAAGGAAAACAGGGCCCATAGAAGTTAAATGGTTTGTTCAAAATCACACAGTACTAGAAGTAGTTTGTTAATCCAAGCCATCCATTTCCAAATATGGAACTCCTACTGTACCCTACATATTATTAACATTTACATATGTGTTATTAAACTGGTAAAGATTTAACTCATTTCATAGTGGAGAGTTAAGGGTATGGTTAAGGTTTTGGTGCACTTTTACTACACAGTTAAAAAAAATCAAGTGTACAAAGCATGGAAATAATAATAAAATAATTTAGCAACAATTAGCAATGAGATTTTGCTGATTATTTTGAAAACCTCTTAGCATGATGCCTTTAACAGAATAAAATTGTATTGAAAGCAACTACAACATCAGTGTAGCAGTTCAAATACAAGAAGCATTTATTTAAAAAAAAAGGAATAAGTACCTTGGGTTCCATGATGAGAATGAATGCCTTAAAGAAACATCTTTTGGGGTATTTGATTCAAGACCTGACAACCAGACTTCAGTGAATGAGGTACATAAAGAGAACATCTTCTATCAAACTCTACTCCCTACAAGATAATGTTTTTCTGTAGTGAAGATTCTTTTGACCAACAGTGGCAGCATTGCATACAGATACCTGCCCCCAGCCAGGATTTGAACATAGTTCTCAGAGATAGGATCTGGGAAAGCAGTTCTTGCAGAGAAGAGGCCAGTCATTCTCCCAAATACACATGAGTAAGAGAGCTGTCCTGGCTTAGTCAGTAAAAATGCTGAAGAAAAGAAAGGAAATAGTATTTTCCAGGTAAGTCAAACCCCATTACCACCTTGATTTTAATCTTTCCTCAGACTCTGATGGATATAGTTCATGATCTTTAATCCAACCACCAGAATTGCTTAAGCCTAACCCCCAGGAGATATAATTGAAAAGAAGTCATAGCAGGAGTGAATAGATGACTCAGTTTATTAAGAGCCAGGCTTAGTGATGGGTGGTCCTGGGTTCAAGTCTTAACTTAGATACTTCATAGCTATGTTACCCTGTGCAAGTCACTTAATTCCCATTGCCTAGCTCTACCACTCTTCTACCTTGGAACCAACACATAGTATTGATTCTAAGACAGAAGTTGAGGATTTAATTTTTTTAGCAAAAAGAATAAAAGAAATCATGGCAGATGATTTCTTCATCTTTTTCACCACTAGTAGTATGGTGATTGGCCATTGCCACCAACAAGAAATTTGGGGTGGGAGCCTTGGGATTGTCAATGTCCTCTCCTTTCACCAGAGAACAAGTTCTCCTTTCAGTTCAGCAACTATAGTCATCAGAGTAAGGAAGAAACTTTTTTTTAAATCAATCAATCAATCAATTAATTCATTAATTTAAAATTATCTCCCATATTTACATGATTCATTTTCTTTCTCTCCCCTCTTCCCTCCCCTCTCCTGAAGCCAATAAGCCCTTCCACTGGGTTATACAAATGTTGTCCCATACATATTTCCATATTACTCATTTTTACAACAATGCAATCTTTTAAAACCCAAACCCCAAATCATATACCAATATAAACAAATGATAAGTTATAAGGTTTTCTTCTGTGTTTCTACTCTTACAGTTCTTTTTCTGGATGTGGATAGCATTCTTTTTCATAAGTCCCTTGGGATTGTCTTATAGTAGCGAAATCCATTTCATTGGATTGTTCCACAATGATTCAATTTCTATGTATAATGTTCTCTTGGTTCTGCTCATTTCACTTTGCATCAGTTCCTGGAAATTCTGTCAGTTCATATAAAAATTCCAGTTCATCATTCCTTACAGCACAGTAGTATTCCATCACTCTCATATACCACAATTTGTTCAGCCATTCCCCAATTGAGGGACATCCACTCATTTTTCAATTTTTTGCTACCACAAAGAATGTAGCTATGAATATTTTTGTATAAACATTTTTCATTATTATCTCTTTAGGGTACAAACCTAGTAGTGATGTTGCTGGTTCAAAGGATATGCATTCTTTTTAAAGCCCTTTGGGAATAATTTAAAGAACAAACTTTTAAAGAAAAGAGTCTATCCATTCTTACCAACTGCAAAACAGCTTCCCTACATAGGGCAGTCAAGCCAACCTAACTGAAGTAATAAGTCATCAAGAGGAAGTAACAAGAGACAGAATTGTCAGGAGAGTAAATCATTACATTCTTGACCATCTCTAACTCTGAGGGAGACAGAATTCTAGAACCTTAGACATAGCAATACTTACACAAGTGCCCTCACCCATTTGTCTTCAGAAAACACCATTATGGAGATGCAGTTTGATGACTGCTATGTCAGGTGTTAAAGCCAGAGATACTAAAAATCAAGGAAAGAATGTTCTTGCCATCTTGGTACTGTCAAATGTTTCAATCTTAGAAACTGATAAGATTTTATAAGTGCTAATACCCTTAAAGAAGTGTGATTGTCTATTTGAACTATGCAGTCTGATGACTTTAGGGGCATTTCTACCTGGCTTTCAGCTGAAACTTTATATATATATATATATATATATATATATCTCCATTACAATGTGAGCTCCTTGAGAGCAGGGGACTTTTACTTCTCTCCTTTCACCCCAGTGACTTGTGCATAGTAAATATTTAGTGTTTCATTCGCTTATTCAGTCATTCATGTCACCATGGATTTATTTAAACATTTTGTGATTTGGTAAATTGGGATATTCCTCCCAAATACAATTTTCATGTTCTTTTTGACATAATGAATCATCTTTAAGTGTTGCTGTGATTAAAAATTCTTCATCTTGAAACCAACATCCTTTCCAATGGAAACTTGTATTCAGGAGACAAAATTATTTCAAGATAGTATACATAACAACGGCATTGAGAGTGCTACTGCATTCTGGTGTGGCCTGACTATATCTAGAATTCTGTGTACCCTACTGTATACCACATTTTTAAAAGACTAATGGATTGAGTGGTGAGTAAAGATGAGTATGACCAGGCTGGTGAAAGGACTTAAAAGCTGAAAATAAATGTTTCAGATGATATGATATATATTTTAAAGCATTTGTAGAACTTTAAAGTGAAAAGAGTGATATTTTATTCTTCTTGCCCCTCAGAGTAGAACTCTAAGTAGCAGTTGGAAGTGAAAGAGAGAGAGAGAGAGAGAGAGAGAGAGAGAGAGAG
>NW_025350765.1:0-3928 GCF_016433145.1 Gracilinanus agilis
AAGCAGCCACTGCAACAGAAATGTACCAAGGCTTGAAGATTTGTTTAAGCATCAATAAACTTGAAAAGGTCCTGATGGGCTGCTTGTAGTGTTAATAATGCTTCATAATTGCTTGCTCTAAGCTGTGAGGATAATACTGAAACAGGATGGGAATCTTAGATCCAATAATAATGTGAGAAAATCAAAGATATATGGCAGGAACAGTAAGGAAAAATAATTTTTTAAGTTGGTAAATTAGCAACTCTTTTCGCTTGAATCTAGGTGATCTCTTTCCTTTAGAAGATTGGCAAATGAATACTTTACTGGAACTGGTTGATATCTGTCTTTTCTTACAAATCTATAAAGAAATGCTCATAAATGGATTTAAGAGCTAAGCTCTTCAGAGAGACTGAGAACAGCAAAAAATTAGGCCCATTTTAGCACAGCTGACAGCAGCAGTCTTGGTCATCACTGCATGCAGCATCATTGATTTTTAGCTCTGATCATCCCCTTACCCTCTCTTCTTAAAACAAAAACAAAACTGAACAGACAAAAACAGCATAAGAGAAAAAAAAACTATGCAAAGGAGAACTTGTAAAATGAAGAACATTTGGATTTTCTTGGGCAGACAAGATGTACTCTGCAAAATAAAATTTTTCAATAGTAAATGTTCTCTTAATTTTTTTGTAAGCATAAAGCAAGATGTCTCTAGAGCTGGACATGTACATTATTCCCTTTTGAGGAAGAATTGTATAACATGGAAACAAAAATTATTGTAACACAGTGGCTTCTGACTGGACTGGTCCTCATAACTGGGGTATTCTGTTGAAGATGGCTGATGACTGAGTCAGGAAACAGTAATCTCCTCAGTAGCCAATAAGATATACTGAAAGGCTCTACTGAAGGGCTCTGTCCTTTTCTCTTTTGAACCTATAACTTTGAGACCCAAGCACCTCTTTCCTAGACTTTGGAAAGGTTGAGAGGGAATTCCTCTCTCCGTTTTTGAAGCACATGGCAGTAATACTTTATACTTGCTTAAGTGTATCAGAAATTGTTCCTCAAGCTCTTGGCTGTCTGTTTTATTTTGTGTTTCTTTCCCTGTACCCAAGTCTCTAGACATTACCATAAAAAAGAGCATTTTTTTAGACCTAGTTGAAACCTCAAGAGTTCCAGAAATCAGAAGACGCTGTCAGTTCTAGCTGTCCAGCTTCCTAAAACTTCACCACTTCTAGGAGATGACTTTCCAATAAGTTCATGCTGAACCATAAAGAGCCATTCTTAGCTTGGTCTAGAATTTCAGCAGTCTCACAAAATATTTTTACAGAGATTATAAAGATGGTGATAATGGATTCCTTTTATGCTTTATGTATTAATTAATATGTACTTTAATGCATCATTTCAGTTTTAAGCATTTCTCTTATGGAAGAAAAAATAAATAGCCTGTCCTCTGCCTGGTAGTTGCACCTATTAAGTACCTATAACTGTTAATCCTTTTCTGTGAGACCTAGATGTGAGTTATATCTAAAGCTTTATTTTTAGATATTTTCTTCAGAAGTCTACTATAGGGAGGAACATAACAAGCCAGACAGAATAAGGAATCTTAACTCTCCTCTTTGTTGTCAGGTCAGCTCCAGGAAGATTTCATTCTGGAGTCTGAGCAGAAGTCCTTTGTGGAACAGGGTCCTCTATGGCATGGGGTACACAGAAAACTCAACTTACAATGAAAAAAATAAAATTAAACATGTATAATAAGATGACTGGTGATTATCTTAGTGACATGATTTTTAAAAGCATTTAAATATTTAAATATGAAGTTATAAATTACATTCATCCATTATTTCTTGGTCATGTTCACTTTTCTATGAAGTCAAAATCAGGATTTGATTGACATTTTAGTGAGGAATCTCCCTGTCAACTAACTGCAAAATCTTTTAAAATTTCTCCCCTCTGGACAGTTATATCTGATGTATATTCCTCCTGATGAGAATCCATAGAAGCACCTGTATTTCCTTTAGAAGTTTAGATGGGATCTCATAAACTTACTCTTCTGGTACTTCAAGATGGTGTGAAAACTTCCCTAAGAGTTGTTCGACACGTGTGTAGTTGCTAAGCGGTGTGGCCGTTTTCTGTCTCAGTCAGGGTTACAATGAGAGAAGAAGGCAATGTTACAATTACAAAAAACAGCGGCCGGCCTGCAAAGGGAGGAATCAGCAGCCCCCGCCCCCTACGTCCGGCGATTGGCTGGTTTCTGCTCATCATTTCCCTGCTAGGAAAAGGGAAGGGCTAGTGACGTTCTGGAGCCCAGCTGCAGCTTCTGCCACCTCAGTCTCACAAGGTGTTTAATGTGAAACGAAAGGAGAGCATGAGTGAGGCAGGCGCGGAGCTATAGGGAACGCCCCGGGACCCAGAGCTGAGCTAGGGCTCCAGTGGAAACCTCCGACCTCTTCACTAGCATGAGAGGAACACCCGCCGCCACCGCCGCCGTCGTCGTAGCAGCAGCCACTGCCACTGCCACTGTCTTCTGTGTCCCTGATCTCCTGTGATCAGAGCTCCAGGCTTCCTTCTCATTTTATAGATTTTCATCCTACCCCCTACACACCAAACGGAATCTTTATGCAAAACGAAGGTGTAAAAGGGGGGAAAAAAGGATTTCCCTGGGCTGGCAAGATGCGCTCCATTAGGAAGAGGTGGACTATCTGCACGATAAGTATCCTCCTGATCGTTTATAAGACAAAAGAAATAGCAAGAACTGAGGAGCATCAGGAAACGCAACTCATAGGGTAAATGCAAAGTGTGGGTCTAACAAAAGCGGTAGAAGACATGATAATGTAGATGAAGGAACTGCTGGAGAGAGGGGTGTGTGTGTATGTTTGTGTGCTTTGTTTAGCCTCTTAAATAAAATAGGCTCCTACTCAAATGTGTGTTTCCCCAACCCCCAATCCTTTTCTGTAGTAGTTCAGCTGTGTATGTGCGGTCTTGAAGCCTAAAGAAGTCAAAGGAGAAGTAACTACTCATATGTAAACAAGGAGTTAGTGGAGGGACTCCTTTTTAATCTCCGAGGTAGAATTCAAGTGAGGTCTTTATTTACCTTGCCCTCTTGATACACAAAATAGTTGACGAGCTTTCAAACTCAAAAAAGTATAAACTACCTTTCCCCTCTCTCCTTCCTCCCTTCATTCTTCCTAAATATCTGTCTACCATAATTTCTAACTGCTTACAGCTAGTATCTCAGTTTTTATTTACATTTTGTTTTGAAAGAAGCTAAAGATTTTGACATCTTGGTAGCAGCTTTAAGAACTAGATTACAGAGCGCTACAAAATAACATTTTTTTTTTCAGTTCAATTTCTTCATTTCATTCAGATGGGCAAATGGATTAAGAACATCCCAAGGTCTCTGATTATCTTGTATCGCCCTTCCTTCCTCACCGTTTTTTTATGACTTCGAAGTTTACCCAGGAGATTACTGCAACTTTACTTCTATTGTAGCATGCACACTTTTTGCGAGGGTGTAAAGACGGTTAAAAATTCATTTTTGGAAACAGGTCTCCCTCCTGAGACAACTAACCTCAGAAACTCCTTGTTAGTGGACATCTCTGCTAGTTTCTTTATTCTTTAGCTTTTACTCAGAGTGAAATCCACTTAAACCCAGGCTTTGCATGCCCCTGTTAAAGAGTGCTCCCCCCCTCTCCCCAACATACACTCCAAACTTCGTGCACTTCATTCCCAGGCATAGGCAACCGCTCCCTAAGGACTAATAATCTAAGTTAAGAGGATGACTAGGGGAGAGGGAATTTTTCATCTAGGTAGACATTGCTAGCCTAAGAGGAAGTCAGTGTATTAGAAATGTAGCTTGGGGGAAGAGGAAGGTTTGAAAGGCTTGGTTATCAAAAATGCGTAAAAGATAGATGGGGCGGGGAGGGGGAGGGGAGTGATGGTCTAAGAGTATATG
>NW_025350766.1:0-4995 GCF_016433145.1 Gracilinanus agilis
GAGGAGGAGGAGGAGGAGGAGGAGGAGAAAGTCAATTACAACAAAGGAAAGAGAATCCAAATTGACAAAGCTAAACCTTAGATCCAAGAAGAGAAATTGAAAGTTTAAGGTTATGTTCTAGTACTAAAATGACAAACTAAAGTTGTTTTGTTGTCCCAAACGGCTGCCAAAGCTTCTACAAGCTATTCAGAGACCTCTGTGGAAGCCTCCCTCTGATCCCAGAGACTCAAAGAAATATGAAACAAAGAAATAAAAAAGATGATATCAGGAATGACATTAGGAATAAAATATACAGTTGCATCTCCCCAAGAACAAAAAATGGTAACACTCTAAGATGTATTATGGTTTTTTAATGAAAGTGGAAAAATACATAACCATGAGAAAATAACAAATACCAAAATTTTAATGAGTTGAAATCCTGTATGCAACCATGGGAAAAATACTCAGAGAAATTATATATTGGAAGCAAAAGTCATTTTTTTTGCCTCTTCCACCCAAGATAGTCAGAATATTAATGAAAACAATTGTCAAAATATAACATCCTAAATTAGAAGGATGGGGAAAGAATAAAACTACAACAGTGGAAAAGAAGATGGGAAAAAGAAAGCACAGTAGTATAAAATACAAATGTAAAAAGATAACATGTTCGATAATTGTGGAATGGCTAAAGAAATTAGAACATGTAAATGTAATGAAATATTATTGTGCATAAGAAATGATAAGATAGAAACATTCAAAGATTTATATGAACCAATACCTGGTAAAGTTACATAAAACCAATACAAATGCTAATGCACATGATAAAGAGGGCAATATCAATAGAAAGAACAAAACAAAATATGACTGAAAATTACAGTAATCAAACTAGACCAGAATGAAGAGATATAAGAAAGCTATTTCCCCTGCTTCTGTGCAGAGACAGAAGGCAAGTAGAATAGAATGTTACATACAGTGTTAAACATTTTTTATGGTTTTGCTGAACTGATTTTTCCTTTTTATATTTTTTGTTATGAAGAATGGCTTTCTTGTAAGAGAGAATGCATTGGAAAATGTAGGTGATATAAAAAGAAAAATATGAATGAAAATGCATTTTAAGAGAAAAACAATAAAAAACATGAAATCCTGATAAGAAAAAGAATATCAAAATAAAAATTAAAAAACAGGATAGAAGACTGAGAAGAGAAACCACATTATTAGAACACAAATGTTATGGGACACTATATCTAATAATTGGAGAGGGTATGAGCAAATGATGGTTGAGTTATGTAAATGGCATGGTACTATTCTATAAATAATGTTTCTTATAAAGGATTCAGAGAGATTTGGGAATTTTTGCCTGAAGAGATTCAGAGTGAAGAAGGCAGAGCCAAAAGAACAACATACATAAAGTAACAATACAAATAAAGTCAACAGAGAGCGGTACCAAAATTGACCAAACACAGTGATTAAATATCAATATTCCATTGTCAGTTTCTTGCATCTTAGCTAGCACCCTATTTTCCTCTGAGTGGAACCATTCTTTCCTTTCAGCTGTTCCCAGGGGGTGTGACTCCCTTACTTAACGTATTCAATCAAGAGTATCTGAGTGAAAAAAAAAAAAAAAAAGAGTATCTGAGTGGCTCAAACACCAACCTTGCTGACTAGAGCTGCCTCTGATTTTCCCTTCCTGTCTCATTGCCCACTCCAAATCAAACACTAAGGTGGAACTCAGAATCCTCACCACCTCTCTGTCCTGTTTCAAACTGTCTTCTCTTCCAGGGCCATGGGAAAAATACAATGCTGTCCCTCAAACTCACATGGACCTACTTCAGTCTGGAAATACTGACTAGCCAAAAATTCTGTTTTGGCTAGACAAACTTAATTCCTCAATGTACATTATTCCCTATCAGACAGAAGTATATTTCTGTTAGCAACTGATACCCATTTTCGAGAATTATAGAGAGTGAGAGTTGTAGGGAAATACTTGTGTCAAAAAATACCTCAGACACTTCCCAACTGTGTGACCCTGGGCACAAGTCACTTAACCTCTATTGCCCAGCCCTTACCACTCTTCTGCCTTGGAACCAATACACAGTATTGATTCTAAGAGGGAAGGGAAGGCTTTTTTAAATAATAAAGAATAAAAGAATAAAATAAAATAGATGTTTTAAAATAAGATTATACAGCAGTATAACACGAACATAATATCTGCATTATGGTTAATAAGGCTATTATCTCAAATTAATTATACATTAGTTAAAGTTTTAATAAATAATCTCAACAATATATACCCCTTAAGACAACTCAAAATAAATTTACATCCATTATCTTATGTAGTCCTCATGGCAATACTGTGAAGTGAACTGGGCAAGTATTAATACATTTTATAAATGAAGAAAATGAGGCACAAGGAGGTCATGATTGACATACAGTGATGCAGCAAATTAAAGGCAAAAAAAAGGCCAAATCTGTCTAAGTCTAAGCACGTGTTTCCTTGGGCAAATCCTGGGCTGAAGTTTTTTTTTAATTTTCCTGCTTATTCTGAACTTAACAAATATCAAATAGAATGAGTATTTGCACATATATATAGTAGAACAGAAAAAGAAGGTATGTGAAACTGCAAATCTATTATTTATAGCTTACTTTTCTTCTTAAGTATATAGTCAGGTTAGCTTGTAGTTTTTAAGGCTGTCCTATTTATCTGGCCTTCCTCCTATTCTTTTCTCTACATTTAAGTAAAAAATGAAAATGATGCCTCAACCATCCTCTTTTCATGCTTTCCTTGGGCTGAAGCTTTAATAAGTTTTTCCTAGGAGCTCAAAGCTCAGGGAATCTTGGGTTTTCAGATTTGACAGAATAAGCTTGATAAATTAAGAAAATAAGTCCTTTACATTCTCCCAAGAAGCATCCTTATAATGAGATTTCACTATTAATAATGCTATTTATAAAGGATGAGAATATAGCACAGTACCTGACATATAGTAAGTGCTTAATAAAGGTTTGTTGACTTGGCCTTAGAAATGAAACCTGATTGAAACTAATTAATTACATATCACCCAGATTTTCTCCTGGCTTAGATTAGAATCTTGTAACCCTCAATCCGTCAAAGCCTCTATCCCATCTCTTTTAAAACCTTGTAACAGAGCGGCCCTACTGGCATTAAGGGTCTCAGTATATGTTGAGAGACTTTTCAGTTCTCCAGGTTATTTGCCCCACCCAGATTATCTGGAAAATTCAGTTTCTGATAGCTCCACATGGTGTTGTAGCCAACTTCCTTTATAAGTTATTGTTGTTGTTGTTGAATCATTTTGGTCAAGTCTAACTCTTTATGACTCCATTTGGAGTTCTGTTAGCAAAGATACTGAAGTGGTTTGCTATTTCCTTCCCTAGCTTATCTTACAGATGAGGACAGTGAGGCAAATAGGATTGTGACTTGCCCAGGGTCACCCAGCTAGTAAGCATCTGATTTGAATACAGGAAAATGAATCTTCCTGACTCCAGACCATTCCCTCTATCCACTGGGCCACCTTTCTGCCTACCCCAAATAGGTACACAAATTCATAAATTCAAAATATGGATGGTTTATTGTCAGATCAAGGGAAACCAATAAAACTTACATCAGAGCAGAACCCAGAGTGGTGAGTACCCATCCTGCAGACAACCATAATCTCAATTACTTATAATGGTCCTCTGGGTACAACTCTAGCAAAGGATACTGAGAGTTGCTCCTCTCTATATCAATGCTTCTCTCCATGATCCTTCTAGCTACCTTTTCCTGAAGCTCAAGGTTCCTGCAGCTCTTCTTTTGTCAGGTTCCCTGTTTCAACCTTTGTGATTCTTTCTGCCATATTGCTTCACTTGTCCTGCAGTTCATATTTCTTGTACTTTTCCTCAAAAATAAAAATAAAATAAAAAACAGAACAAGCGGGGAGTACACCTACTTGTCAGAGAAGAAATCAAATGACAAGTGTTTATTATGTGCTGTTTTGTGCCAGACACACTGTTCTAGGTGCTAGACATCCATATACAAAGAATGACACAATCACAACTTCCAATGAATTTTTATTGTAAAGAGAGAGACAAGAAATGTGTGTGTGTATATATATGTGTGTGTGTATTATATATGTACATATGTGCATATATAAAAGCCTAACTATAAAATTTATAAATACATATCTATGCACAGAGTAACACAAGGTAGTTTGGGAGAAAAGACATTGTCTTATAGCAACCATATTACAATCTGGAGCTGCTGACAAGATCTTTCTTAAAAATGAAAATCAACCAGGACTTCCGGGTTAAGATGGCGGCAGAGTAAGAAGCAGCTCTTAACCTCTCCTGACCGAAACACACAAAACTCCTCAAGGGGACATAAAAACAAGTCCAGACGAACGGAGGAACCCCACAACAGGGCACAGCGTGGAAGGTACGTGGAATCGAGGCATTTCCATGCTATAAAGGGCTCTCACGAAATCGCGGGCTGAGCAACTGCCCCACCCCCACCCCCTCCACACACAACACCTGTAGCTCCGAAGCCAGCTAAAAAGAAATAGAGCAAGTTTGGGGCACCCATCGAGTCATTGGCAGCTCCGGGACATGTTCCTGAGAGCAGCAAGACTTAGGACCCCATTAAGCCAAAAAAGGCACGCGAAATCTGAGCGCGTGGGAGCAGGACGCTAGGCGCAGAGTGCCGGCTGAGCAGAGCGCAGGCACTGCGGAGGCATGGGTGGAGGCAGACACAGCCAGGTACTAAAGCCTAAGTGGGGAACCAGTGCAGACGGGTATACGACTGTGGAAGTAGCTCCCTGAGACTTGTAAAGGAACCTCCTGCAGAGGATCAAGCAAGGGAGTCCACCAGGGGGCTTGACCTTGGAAAAAACTAGAACTCAGACCTCAGGAGCCAATAGATCTCTGACAGACACTGAGCGCGAGGATAAACCTGAGAAGCTGCTGGGCTAATGATGGCTAATCAGTCACAGGAAGTTCAGAAGAGAAAGAATAATAACAAAAAAAAAA
>NW_025350767.1:0-1896 GCF_016433145.1 Gracilinanus agilis
TCTCTCTCTCTCTCTCTCCCCCTCCCTCCCTACTTCCCACCAGCTCAGTCTTTGATCAGTCTTTCCTTTTTTCTCTCCTTCCTGCCCTCCTTATCTCCCGTTCTCCACATCATCATCCTTCTTCATTCATCCCGCAAATGTTTATGGAGTGCTTTCTATATAGACAGCATTGTGCTTCTACCCACTCCCCTTTCTCTCCTTTCCCTCCTCCTTTCCCTGTCCTTCTCTCTCCCTCCCTCCTCCCTGCACCCCTCCCTCTCTCCTTCCTTTCTCCCTCTCCTTCCTCTCTCTCTTTTCCCTCCCCTCCTCCCCCTCCCCGGCTCAGTAGCTTTGCTGCTGTCACTGCAGATAGATAATTGAAAAATGGGCCTCCCCTTTGCAGCCAGCAGGAGTGGTTCAGGCAGTTACCGCCGGGGTTACCTACTCCATCTCAGGCCTCGTCTCCAAAAGAGATTCCGAGGAAATTGGATTTTCCATGGATGTTTTATTCGGGCAGAGGCTTTAGTATATATAAATACAGGCGAGGAGGCCGAGGAGGCAGGGAGCGAGGAGAGCCAGGCTGAGCGAAGAGAAGAGCGTACTGCTCGCTACCCAGGCAGCTTGGGGAAGGCAGGCGAGGGGTAGGGAGGTGGGCTGGTGCTTCTATCTGGAGATCAATGCTTTTTGGTCTATGATTTCTCCCTCATCATCAGGGGTTGAAAAGGTTAACTGGGCCTTTGAGAACCTGCCTCAGGCATGGAAAGTGTTTCAGGGAGAGGAGGGGGGGTGGGTAGTGGAAGGAAAGAAGGAGGGAAAAAAGGAAGGGAGGGAGAGAGGAGAAAGATAATATACATAAAATGAGTTACAAAGGAATAAAGCCTACAAAGCCAGAGCTCTGGTCTTTAGCAGGTTCAGGGTGTGTGGGGGACCAAGAGAACAGGAAGGGGTAAAGGACAAAAAGAATAGTAAGAGAGGAAAGGGGAGATGGAGACACGGGGTGGGGAGCAGAGAGGATGGGGACAAAGAGGTCAGGAGAAGGGAGAAAGATAATGTGTAATTGGGAACAAGGATGGGAACTGAGAGATAGGAAAGAAAGGATAAAACAGATGAAAGAGGTTATAGGGACAGAGGTGGCAATGGGAAGGCAGAGAATCACAGGAGAGGTTGTAGATAGGATAGTTAGGATAGAGATCCTTCATTCCCAGTAGGATAATAAAGAATAAGTGAGTCTCCGGGATCTACCTTACTAATCCACCAAATGAAAAAGATAGGAGGAGCACAGAATTCCTGCCCTGAACCTGGGTCTGAGACCCAGACCTAGAATACTGTTATCTAGGAAATAGTCTCCAGCCTGGAACACTCTGGAAAGCAGTGCTCAATCCCTCTTCAAGCATTATCCTAAGCACTTTTATTCTCTTCCTTATTTTCACATTGTCCTTGACCTGGTTTCTGGGATATAGTGGTAAGAGCACTTCGTTTGGGGTCAGAGCTTTTGTCCCCAGAAAACAAGGTAACCTGTATGTATAAACTGGCCACCTCATGTCTCCAGGCCTCAGTTTCCTCATCCTTGAAATGAGAGGAATGATTATATGCTCTCTGAGGTCCCTTCTGGCTCAAAATCTGTGACTTCCCCCCCCCCAACTGTTGAGAGGTCAGTAGGGATTGGACAAAGCACATAAATCCTAGGTCAGAACAGTGCCCAAAACAAGATCCTCCAACTTCAAGTTTAGAAAAATTGGAATTACCCTCACACACTTATTGAGCTTCAGTATTCTATTCTGTAAAATGGGGTCAATATAGCACTTACCTCACAAGTATGTTTAGAGGGTCAACTAAAAATAATGTATGTAAAGAGAGAGGGAGGAGGAAGGAAGGAAGGAAGGAAGGAAGGAAGGAAGGAAGGAAGGAAGGAAGGAA
>NW_025350768.1:0-4945 GCF_016433145.1 Gracilinanus agilis
GAAGGGAAGGGAAGGGAAGGGAAGGGAAGGAAGGAATAAAGAAAAGCAGGTCAGTAAGGACTTTTTTAACTGCACAGACAATATCAGAATGAAGTTGAAAAAGAATCATAGCAAGGCAACAGGTGTCAGCTAAGTGGTTCAGTGGATAGAGAGCTAGACCCAGAAATGGATGGTCCTTCCTAGCTATGTGGCCCTGGGAAACTCACTTAAGCATTTCCTAGCCATTACAGCTCTTCTACCTTTAAACCAATATCTAGTATTGATTCTAAGCCAGAAGATAAGCGTTTTTTAATTTTTTTTTTAAAGAAAGGCTTTGAAAGTTACATCTTTATTATATATTTAAAAAGAAAATCAACTGAATAGAGATTGACCGTGTCATGTACAATCTCCTCCTTTTTTCTTTTTTACTCTACATTTGGAAATGTTTGTTGTATTTGATATTTTCATTCAGAATATTTTAAAACTCTAAAATTTAAATTTAAATTCTAAACAAATAATAAAAAATACATCATACTGGAGACATATACCATATAAGAGAATACCTACAAAGTGCATGCAAAATCATAAAATTAATTTGAAGAAGGAGGAAGCATTGACAGTTAGATAGGGGTTGGGTCAAATCAGTAGACTTCTGGGTTTCTATGGACCACAAATCCACCAACACTCATCCATCCAGCCTAGGGTACCATCTTTTTCATCTACTTAAATAAACATTTCTTAAAAATTGGTATGTGCATATACATGTATACACATAGCTCATATACACACATATAATTAATACTTTATGTAATCTAAATTACATATACTGTTATATAAATATATTTTATTTATGTTATTCAATGTATTATTTCTGTTATGTAATATAATATGTTATAATTTAATATACATACACATAAACATAGTATTAATGATACAGAAAAAATTTCACTAGTTCCTGCCCTCAAGGGGTTTACATTTTACTGAAGATACAACAATAATATTGACAAATAGAATTAAAATATGTCCAAAATAAAAATTAATTTCAAGAGGGAGAGAACACTTACTAGGGGAGATCAGGAAAAGCCTCATAGAGGACTTTATCCCTGAATTATATCTCTAAGGAATTCAAAGATTCTAGGAGGAGGCATAAGTGATTATGGAGTGCAGGCATGGTGGTGTTACTTATACAAAGACTCAGAGATGGGAGATTGAACAACTGGCAGGATAGTTTGACTAGATTTAAGAGTACCCAAAGGAAAATAATATGAAATTAGATCAGAAAAGAAATGGAAACCAGAAGGTCCTTAAACACCAACCCAAGCATTTGTATTTTATTATAGAGGCAATGGGGAAGCACAGAAGATTGTGGAGTTGGTAGAGAGAATGTGTGTGACATGGTCAAAGCTGTATTTTAGGAATATTAGTTTGGTAACAATTGTTTGAAGCTTGGATTAGAGACAGGAGAACCTGGTGCCAGAGCCCAAGTGAGAGATGAAAAGGACCTGAAGTAGAGACCAGTCTCTAAAAGTGAAGAAATGAGCGCAGATGTTTCCTGCATCTGCCTCTTTACTGACATCCAGTACATAGTCTTGAGTGATATGGATGTGAGAATCACATAATTTTGATGAACTCCGGCCCATGTCAAAAGGCTATTAAGAGCCCTACTACAATTAGACATTTTAAAAAACACTTTATATATATTGATGTTTGTTTATTTATTTATATAAAACACTATAAAATGTAATATTTATGGCAACTCCAAATATTATACTGGTATAGTTATTTTATTTTATTCAAATTTCTTTTATTTTTTTCTGTTAAATATTATTGACACCTCACAGATTATATATATTTTTGTAGAATATACACATTTTCATTTGGAATTTGAACAAGTAAGAAGAATTTATTTTACATAGTGAATCTGTTTTCTGAAGGGAGAACACAGCTGGGTTTTTGCATCCTCCCCATTTGTGATTGTGGAATGGGGCCTCATTTAGCTGTTCGGACATATTCTTATTGATACCATGAGTGATGAAGGAAATATTTTGTAAATTAAGTGTTTATGTGGGGAAAAAACTTCATTGAGATGTAGACAATTGTTCCATACCTATCTCAGCCCTCTGAAAGGTTGTAGAGGGAATTTGGAGGAAATATAATCTTATTCATCCACGTTCAGACCCAAATTGGACTGGTAAATAGAGTTGAGGGACAACCTGAGAACATGCTAGTCGTGGACTACATGGAGGCTTTGTGTTGAACTAGATCAGAGTGGCAGTACCAAAGGGCCACACCAGGGCACAAAGCAGTGAAGAATATCTCCAAACCACAAGTGGTCAGCCTACTGCTGCCCAGTACAGTAGGCAAGGCAGGGACCTGGAAGCCAAGAGAACTGAGCTCTAAAAAGTCAACCCAATTCAATAAGTATTTATTGTACCTACTATATGCTAGGCAGGGTGGTGTACTGAATAGAGTGCTGTCCTCAGGTCAAGAAGACTAAGTGTCCAGTTCTAGCACTGATAGCCCCAGCTGTGTGACTCTGGGCACATCCACCTAACTTCTCAGGCAACAAAGACTCTAGATCAGTGGTTCCCAAACTTTTTTGACCTACCACCCCCTTTCCAGAAAAAATATTACTTAGCCCCCTGGAAATTAATTTTTTTAAATTTTAATAGTAATTAATAGGAAAGATCAATGCACCTTGTGGCTATCACCACTTCCCTGGATCGCTGCAGCACCCACCAGGGGGTGGTGGTGCCCACTTTGGGAATCACTGCTCTAGATGTTGTCAAACAATTGTTGACCTGCGTTCATATAGTGTCTCCTTACCATTGGTTCCATACAATAAAGCCATGAATCTAGTCCAATGTACTAGATCCTGGGAAGCCAAAGGCAAGAATGAAAATAGCCCCTGTCCTCAGGAAGTTCACATTCTACTGGAAAGAAACAACCTATATGCAGAAAAGTGAATCCAAAAAAAGTGTTGCAAAGCAATTTGGGGAGTGATCATTGGCAACTAGGGAAGGAGGCAGAACATTGACTTCTGTTTTAAGATTAATTATTAAAGTAGGCTCCTAACCTAAGTTTCCAAGATGTCCTGCCAGAGTGAAACCTTCTTGGTGGAGATGTTGGCCAGCATGTCTGATCTTTTGAACCTTTAAGCAACTCTTTTTCAATTGATTTCTGAAATGGACCTAGACAGTGATACTTCAGGCTACCATCTTCTTCCCAGCACCCTTGGCATGCTCTGTTTTAGACACAGGGAATCCATCTACATATGGCATGGGGGCTGTGTTTCTGAGAATTCCATATGGGTTTAGATGTAAGGGTGCTAAAAAAAATCACTTTAAAATAACATTGAAATAAATACCCAATTTCTAGTCATTCTCTTAGATAAAAAAAAAACCTGTAGGACTGACCTTCTAGAAAAGAGATTCTTCATCTTTTTTTGTGTCATAGGCCCCAGAACTAAAGCCTATGGGCCCCTTCTCAGAATCACGTTTTTAAATCATTGAACAAAAGGCTAAATTTCAGTTAGAGTTTAATGAAAACAAAGATGTAGGTTTTTTCTCATCCATTTCAAGGATATCCTGAAATCTATCCAGAGACCCCCTCAGAGGATCCATGAATCCCAGCTTGAAAACTCCTCATCTGGCAATATGCCCTTGTAGAAAGATCATGGAACTCAAAATGAAGAGATCTGAGATTCTGCCCTTGACTTCTTCTGTGATCTTGATCAAGGCACTTCCCCTTCTGGGCCTTGGGAAATTGAGGGGGCTAGATTAGATGACCTTTACAGATCCTGGGATCTTAACTTGTCTGCGCCCCCATTTCTGAAATATAAGCAATAAAGCCCACTTGTGCCCAACTTAGAGCCATCATTGAGACATACAGCATGTCTTTGGAGGCAAGCTCAGACTTATTTTTTTTTTACAAAAAGCAAAAGATCCTGGTGCTAGGTTCATCAATGAGCATTATTTCCTCTTCTCTTTTGCAGGGAATTTCAGCAAATAAGAAGACCCAGAATGATTACTGATCCATGACTCCCAACAGTATGTCAGGTACCTCCATCTGTCTTAGCTGTTGATGCCATTTGTGTTGTTTGTGGGTCTGTCTAAACTTCTAACGCTGGCAAAAGTGAGTCTTGGGGCTGGAGGAAGGTGCCAACCTGACAGTCTAGGGCCATTATTTCCAAGGCAATGATATTGTTAGACTGGGTGAAAATTGCCCCACTAGGGCATCCTTACCCCACCCCAGTCACAACAGGCATTTGAAAGTCTCAAACAAAGTTTGAAAATTGTGTCAATAACCAATGAAGCCTTTGAGATTTCCCAGTAAAGTGGGCAACTGGACTTAACACAAAGTAAATACCAGCTAGGTAGTACAGTCAATAGAGAGCCAGGCCTGGAGTCAGGAAAATCTGAGTTTAAATTTGGCCTCAGACACTAGCTGAATAACCCTGGGAAAGTCACTTCTCCCTGTTGCATCCGTTTCTTCATCTGTAACATGAGCTGGAGAAGGAAATGGCAAACCAATCCAGTATCTCTGCCAAGAAAACCCCAAATTGCGGTCATGGATTCGTACACAACTAGACAATAAGAAGAACAAATGCTTTTAGGTCTCGGCAAGTAAAACTTTCTGCTATCAAAAAATATAAAAGAATTAAGAAGGAAAGAAGCAGAGCATAGTGGGTAGATGGTTGACCTTAAAATCAGGAAGATTTGGATCCATGTCCTGCCTCTTGTGTGACTATAGGCAAGTCATTTAACCTAGCTGGGACCCCAAGGAACTTCCTAATCCTATATATTACATACAATTTACCAAACTGTACTGACAAGGAATTTTCACACCTAGCGTTCTCTATACTCTGAGAATGAGTTCACAGAGGAGGGAGGTAAGGAGAAGGAAGGAAGGAAGGAAGGAAGGAAGGAAGGAAGGAAGGAAGGAAGGAAGGAAGGAAGGAAGGATG
>NW_025350769.1:0-6299 GCF_016433145.1 Gracilinanus agilis
ATATTATATAAATATATGTATACCCAATATAGTTATATAAACATAAATATAGAAATATATGTATATATTATAACTATATACATAAATATAAACATATAAAATAATTATACAAATAAATATAAATACATAAATACATGTATATATAATTATAAATAGGTGAAATATATCATATAATTATATAACTATATATAATATAATATGCTTATATCTTAGGTTTTAATTATTACCAATGCTAAAGGGATCCTAACTCATCCAGGTTGTGTGCTTCATTATGAAAGGATGGTGAACAGACTATAATATATAAAGTTAATAGGACAGAGGCTCAGACCTTCTAAATTACCAGGATTCTACCCTGGATAGAAGTTTGAGCCAATATAATATAATATACAATTATAATATAATAAAAGTATATAACATATACTAAAATATATTACAAAATATGCTAATGTATAATACTATCATTTACTTGTATATGTACCAATAATACAAATATCTCATTTAATGCAATTGTATTTGTATCGATCAATCAATCAAAAAGCATTTGTTAAGCATCATTGTGGCGAGCTCCTTGGGGGGCAGGGACTTATTTTTGCCTGTCTTTGTATCCCTGGCTCTTATTTCAGTGCTTGGCACAGAGAAGGTACTTATATATCCTTAATCCTTTCCCACTCCTTCACCTCCCACTTCCATGGCATCTTTATGCCTGGAGCTCTAGTGCACGTGGCAAAAACTCAATGTAAAAAAACATAATCACTTTCGGGGGGGGGGGGGATTACACCTGCATCCTGGCTGAAAACTTAGCAGGGTACCACTATCCTCCGAGTCATCCAGCCTCCCAACTTCCGTGTCATCTTCTAGGCTCCACTCTCTTCCACCATTCACTAAGCTCCAGTACTTCCATTTAGGATCAAACATAAAGTCATAACATCTTTCCTCTCCTCTCATATTGTCAGCATCCTAATACAAGCCTTTATCATCTCTTGCCTAAATGACTGCAACAGCCTTCTAGTACCCTCTCCACTCCAATCCATCCTCTACGCAACTATTGGAAAATCTGATCATGTTACCTTCCTTCCTCCTCAACCCAATAAGTTCCAGTGCTTCCATTTAGGATCAAATATAAAGTCCTCTGTTGGGCATTTAAAGCCCACTCATTACCTACCACCTGCCCCCCTCTTAATAGTCTTAATTTGACTTCCCTCCATGGATCCTATGATCCCAATACACTACATCTTCTGCCTCTAGACCCTTGCGATGGTTGTCTCCCATGCCTGCAATGTCCTCTCTCCTCTCTGTTTCCCTGGCTTCCTTCCAGACTCAGTACAGATCCTACCTTCTACAGGAGGCTTTTCCCAATCCCACCTGTTCCAGTGCCTTCACTCTGAAAATACTTTCCATATATCCTATATTACACAACATAGAGAGATGTACAGAGCGTGCTATCTCCCCCATTAGAATGTAAGCTCCATGCAGGTATGAGTAGTGCTTTTGTTTTTCTTTGCATCCTTAGCACTTAGCAGTGTCTGGTATATAGCAAGTACTAAATAAAAACTACCAATTGATTGATTGATTGATCTTTTTCTTTTTTAACTTTCATTCGGTCATCTGAAATGGCTTGTCTTTTACTTTTGCCCAGCCTTGGTGAGGGAGGAAACTGATTTCTCTCTCTCTCTCTTTTTTTTAATGTGAAGTGAATTTTCTCCAGAAACAAATGTATCATGTCAATGTGCACTCTGGATAGAGCAACTTCATAAAACAGTCATTGAAGTAAAGTCTTGATTCCAATTTGAATGAGTCTCAGAGTTTCTTGTGATTCTGTCAAAACACAAAATACACAGGCTAACATAAAATAAAAAACAAAGCATTTAATAAATGGCTTCAGTTGTCTTCTGCAAAATAGAAATGTGCAAGAGTTATAAAAGAGCTTTTTAAAAAGTTATTTGAACTCATAGGAAGACTTGAATTTGCAAATGATTAGTTGTTTACTTTATGTATCTATATACATCTTTAAAATCATGTTCAACCCTTGACAGAAAGACTAAGTAGTATTTTGAAATTTTGTCACAAAATGAAGAATCCTACAGGTATACAGCTAAAAACCTGTTTTTTAAAATTTCGTTTCAAAAACTCTAAAGTTATAAAAGATTCTTGGAGCAAAGTTCACATGAAGGTTATTGAATCTGGAGATGGAAAACTATAAGAAGCTGGGTTCTCAGGTCTGTCAAAATCAATTTACGAAAGGACTATTCAACCAACAAAACCATTGTTAGTAACTCAGGAAAATTCCAGCAAAAATCATTGAAAATTCTCACCTTGGGCCTGTTACCTGAGCTGAACCAGAACCATGTAGAAAAGATCTAGTAGAAATAAGAAAAAACTCCAGGTGCTTAACTGGGAGAAAACCAAGTCCTCCAGAGGAATGTAAATATGCTGCTTATTTTTTTTAAAAAGCATAAGATTGTGGGGGAGAGGAGAAGAAAAAAAATTTCTATACTTACTGTTGTAGGACAAGAGTGGGAAGAGAAAAGCTATCAGTGTTTTAGATTTTTTTAATGATAAAAAACAATTTTTTCCAGAACTAAACAAAATTAGGATTTTATAATCCTATGATTAATGAAATAGACATAGGCATGATTATGTCATCTGCTGATCTTTTTATCTCCCTCAGCCCAGTGCTCTGTATATAGCACTTAATAAATGTTAAATTCAAGAGATCTCTGTGGCAAGCTAGGTGGCTCAGTAGATAAAAAGTCAGGTCTGGAGACAGGAGGCCCAGGATTCAGATTCGACCACAGACACTTCTTGGCTGTGTGACCATGGTCAAGTCACTTAACCCCTATTTCCTAGCCCTTATCTTCTGCTGTGGAACTCTGTATAGATTCTAAGAAGGTATTGCTTTTTTTTTTAATTAAATAGAAAATGAGAAAGGACTGTTTGTACAAAAATATTGGTAGCTGCTCTTTTTGTGGTGACAAAGAATTGGAAACTAGAGGGATGTCCCTCAATTGGAGAATGGCTGAATAAATTGTGGTATATGATGGTGATGGAATACTATTGTGCTGTAAGGAATGATGAACAGGAGGATTTCAGAAAGAGCTGGGAAGTCCTACATGAACTGATGAGGAGTGAAATAAGCAGAACCAGGAGAACACTGTATACAATAACAGCAATACTGTAGAACGATCAAAGTGACAACAAAACAATACAAAACAGTTCTTGGTGACTTATAAAAAATAATGCTATCCACCTCCAGAGAAAGAACTGTAGGAGTAGAAATGCAGATGAAAACATATGACTTATCACTTACTTTTTTTGGATACATGATTTCGGGTTTTGGTTTTATAAAATTATTCACTTATAAAAATGAAAAAGGAAATATGTTTTGCATGATAATAAAAATAAAAAAATAAATTAAATAGCCTTCCTTTATAAAGTTATATCTACATAGTCAATTACATCTATTCTGAATGTATGGTGAATTGTTATTTTAAATGAAATTATGCCTAATCCTAAACCTCATTTAAACACTATTAAACTCTATAAAACACTAAAAATTAAATAATATTAGCACAGTGATACAAATGATCAATCCAGTGATACCCCAACCCTGGATTTCTCCCACTTCTTTACTCATATTCTGCTGGATGGTGCTGAAGGAAGTAATAAAACTTTAACAGCCTGGATCTGCACATTTACGTTATGGAATCTCAACTACTCTTCACATTAGTGAAGAGTAGTATTTTTAATTAGAAATTTACTAAGAATAAAAACCTCAACAAAACAGGAAATCAGAAATGTTAAATTTTCTTGAGTGTCCACAATACATTAAAAATTATAATCAATAAATGGCCTTGGAAGAAAGGATTCAAACTTAAATAAAGATTAAATAAATTAATACTAAATTCACACTACTCTTCAAATTTATTTTTCTTTCCTCATGCCTTGTATTCCTTTGCACTACTCAGGCATCAGAAGCCCTTGCCTCTCATTCTTTAACAAGAAAATCAAGGCTACTGACTAAAGCTCCCTCTTCTCCTCTCCTCCTCATCGCACAACCCACTGACATCAACCTGTACTGTTTTAATTTTTTTTTCCAGGATCTGATGAAGAATTAGCCCTTCTCCACAAGGCCAGCTCTTCTATATTTGCTCTTCATCCCATCATGTGAACTCAGGTCTTCTTAACTCCAGGCCCAGCACTTTTATCAACTTAATACAGAAGACTCATCTTGCCTGAGGAGACCCCTTGAGGGCTCTACCCCAAGTACATTGGAGAGAACATTCACATGCTCAAACTTTTCCTTATGATCACCGTGTTATTTTTATCTTTGCTAACGAAGTTTCTGCCAACAAAATGTTTCATATTTTTGTGTTTCACTATATATAAGGAAATGTTCTTTTTTGGTGTTAAAGTTAAAAATAAAAGTATGTATATTTAAAAGCCCATCATAATTATAAGCGAGAATAGAATGAACTTGCTCATCAAAAAATAATAGTAAAATTGTTTAGGAAATCTAATAATGTTGTTTACCAAAAGCATACTTTTAATGGGAAGTTTTAATACATAATTAAAATGAGCAGCTAGATCAGAAATCTTTTATGCTTTCAGGTGAACTTTAAAAAGCAAGGGAATCAATAACAGTGTCAAACAAAGCAAAGATAAAAAACATGATTAAAAAAGAGACAGAGACAAGTTATAATATGTATAGATATGATGAAATTATATCAGTACCTACTAAGTAGGTGGCAAATGGTTTGTCATCTATATATTTAAAAGAAAATTTTCTTGAATTACAAAGAGAAAATGACAACCAAACTATCATACTTCAAGGTTTCCATGTACCTGTTTCAGAGGGGAAAAAACTAACAAAAAGTTCAAGAAATAAACTGTAGACATAAAATGAATTTCAGAAGAATTAGACATCATGATAACTGAATGGAAATAGAAAAGAGTATTAATATGTGTGTAGTATTTTTAATTAGAAATTTACTAAGAATAAAAACCTCAACAATACAGGAATACAGGAAATCAGAAATATTAAACTTCCTTGATTGTCTACAATACATTAGAAATTATAATCAATAAATAGCCTTTGAAGAAAGGATTCAAACTTAAATAAAGATTAAATAAATTAATTCTAAGAATTGATAGATTAAAAAATAGGCTAGAGTAGCTCATTGCATAGAAAACCATGCCTGTAGATAGGAGGTCTTGGGTTCAAAACTGGCCTTGCACACTTCCTAGCTTGACCTTGAGCAAATCACTTAATCTCAGTTAACTAGCTTTTACTGATCTTCTGCCTCAGAAATGATACATAGCATCGACTCTAAGATAACTAGTAAGGGTTTGAAAAAAATCATAGAACATAATTTCATCAGTGAAAATGAAAATGATTAGGCAATAGAATAAAACTTTGGGGATGAATTCAAAGCAGTCCTTCAATAATCTTAATATCTCTAAACATTTTCATCTAAACTGACTGATGAATTAGACATGTAAATAAAAAAAATAAAAAAGCAACAAATAAAAAAACTTCAACTAAATACCAAAATATAAATTATGAAAAATTAAAGAAGAAAAATTTTAATGAAAAGAAAAAAGGGAAAATGAATTAATAAATGAGCAGGAATTATTGTGGGGCACAGTTTGCTGGTACAGTGGATAAAGTGATGGGCCTGAATTCAGGAAATCTTATCTTCCTGAGTCCAAATCTGACTTCAGAAACTAGCTATATATCTCCAGGCAAGTCACTTAACCCTGTTTTTTTGCCTCAGATCTTCATCAATAAAAATAAGCTAGAAAAGGAAATGACAAAACACTTAAGTATTTTTGCCAAGAAAATCCCAAAAGGGGTCATGAAGAGTCAGAACTGAAATAACTGAATAACAACAAAATAAATAAAAGATTAAAAATAGCTAATTTGATTTTTTAAAAGAAGGAAAACAAAATTGGCTGCATCAATACAAACAAAAAAGATAATCCATAACAAATGAGGACAAAATAAATAAAATCACCAGAAACTACTTTGCCCAATTATATGCTAAAACAACTGATGAAATAGATGAATGTTTACCAAAAAAAGATGCCCAAATTAATGGAACAAAATAACCTAATCTGAGAAAAAGATTCAACCACAAATAAATTCATGAAGGAAAAAAAGACAGAACCATATGCATTTACAAGTGAAATTTTATAAAACATTCCAAGATCAATTAATTCCAATATAATATAAACTGTTTGCAAAACTAAAAAAAAAGCATAAATCTATATATAAATAATTAAACTGATTATGTATATAC
>NW_025350770.1:0-3084 GCF_016433145.1 Gracilinanus agilis
GCCACCTAACTGATATATATATATATATATATATATATATATGTTTTTTTAAACCCTTACCTTTTGTCTTAGAACTATATTATGTATTGGTTCTACTAAGGATTAGGCAGTTAGGGTCAAGTGACCAGCCCAGGATTACATCGCTAGGAAGTATCTGAGGTCAGATTTGAACCTGGGACCGCCAATCTCTAGGTCTGGCTCTCAATCCACTGAGTCACCTACTTGCCCTATATATATATTCCACATCGCCCCCCCCCCCCCCAATCCTTACCTTATGTCTTAGAATACTATGCATTGGTTCCAAGGCAGAAGAGTGGTAAGGGCTAGGCAATGGGGGTTAAGTGACTTGCCCAGGGTCACTAGGAAGTATCTGAGATCAGAACTGAACCCAGAACCTCCCGTTTCTAGGCCTGGCTCTCTATTGACTGTACCACTTTTGCTGCCTTTATTATATATTTTTGAAATAGATTTTATTGATATCTCTTGGTTTTTTTTTTTTATGTAACTTTAGACATTTTGAGGCACTATTTTGAGGTTGGCTTGGGAGGATTCTAGGAGCAGGTCCAGCTTTCGCTGCTCCTAAACCGCCATCTTGGCCTTCTGTTTCTCGAGCTTTGATGTAATTTTAAATTTCCTCAGTATCCCCTTCCCTATGATGTGCTTTTTCATTTCATGTATGATTTTTTTCAGTTCTACTTTACATATTGATTTATTTTTTTAATTTGATTTTTCTTTTTATTGATTTATTTTGATCGTAATAAATATTTTTAAATAAAAATTTTAAAATAAAAAATGTTTTTGTTTTTTTTTTTAAAGATAACTGGGCGGATGAGAAAGAGAGGGCTTCCAGGAAGAGGCGGCCTCCGACCTGAGCCTTGAAAGAAGAAAAGATGCCAAAGGAGTTTAGGTACTCGGTGTCGGGTCCTAAAGAGGCCCAAACATTTCCCAGTCTCCCTCTTCTGCCAGTTCTTGCCAGTGAAGTGGGTCCTGGCGAGGCTGGCGCTGCCCCGTGGCTCGGAGGCCCTTTCCCCTAGACAGCTTGGCTTGGTGAAACTTCCTGACCTGCCCCTGGGCCTCCAGCTATCTCTTTCCGGGATTGAGTGGCGCATGACCGTACTTGCCAGCTTTGAACATTCTTATGGTCCTGTTTCACTCATCTTCTTGCCAGTTCACCTCCTCCATGCCGGATCCCCGAGGGTGAGGGCAGAGGAGGGAAGAAGGGAAGGGAGGAAACGAAGCTGGATGCCGGGGCCGCTCGGGCTGACCCTGTCCCCGTCTCCAGCACCCCAAAGTTCCGGCTTCCCAGAGCAACCCCTTCCTTCATCCTGGGTCGACACGGCCACAGAGGCTCCTAGAGAGGGCCGAAGGGATCTCATGATCCATCCCTATTGCCAGGAGCCGGGGCTGGCTGAGAGGGAGCGTGAGCTGGATTCAAATCCTGGCTCTGATTCTCATTTTGTTCCAGAGGGCCAGATTTCCAGGGTGCTGGTAGGACTTGCAGTTCTTCAGCATGAGCCCTTCCCCAGCCTCCCCCTTAGTGGAAGGCACCTTTCATTTCACGTGGCACATCTGAAATTTGTGGTTCTTGCCCTGACTGTGAAAATTCCCATTCATGGTTCTGCTCGCTTTGCTCATCCATAAAATGGGTATAGGAAGATCTAGATTACTTAAGCCACAAGGTGATGGGGAAGATGTTTGTAAATCATTTCGATGAATTCTAAAGAGTGCTGGGTACAGAATGATGTTGAGATTAGAAGTTCAAATCCTGCTTTTGCCATCTACTGTGAGTGAGTGGCTTGACCTTTTTGGGCCTCAGTATTCTTATCTGAAATCAAAAGAGGCTACATTAGATGGTCTTCAAGACCCCTTTCCAGCTCCAAATCTAAGATGCTAAAATCCTAAAGTTTTATGAAAATCCTGAGAGATCGGGGGCGGCTAGGTGGCTCAGTGGATTGAGAATCAGGCCTAGGTACAAGAGATCCAGAGCTCAAATCTGATCTCTGATACCTCCTAGCTGTGTGACCCTGGGCAAGTCACTTAACCCCCATCACCTAGTCCTTACTGCTTTTCTGCCTTGGAACTAGTACACAGTATTAATTCTAAGATGGTTTAAAGAAAAGAAAGAAAGAAAATCCTCAACAATGTAACAGACAGGTTTGTACTGTACTAGGAGCCTGGGTTCAAATCCTACCTCAGACACTTGCTGGCTATGTGATCTTAGACAAGTCACTTTACTACTGCCTGCCTCAGTTTCCTCAACAGTAAGATGACAGGATTGGTGTAGGCAGCCTCTGGGGTTCCTTCTAGCCTTAGATCAATGTCAGCTCATTATGATTCTTCTTCCTCTAGTCTCCACTGTCAAGTCTAATCAATGGAATACTTTCTGTTTCTGTCGCAGAGGGCTGGCTCAGCCTGACAGGTGCAATAGTCTTGTCTCCTCAATTAGGGTATAGTTCCTAGCCAGCAGGTAACGTGGCTTCTGGCCCTCTAGCACAGGGCTGGGCACGGACAATGTGCTTAAGAAAGCCTGGTCTGGCTGGTTGATACGCATTCAATCCTTCTTGGTGATTGATTCATCCATCATACAGCAGCCCCACCTTAATACCTAGAAACACAGAATCAAAGAAGTCCCACGTTGAAAGGAATCTCAATAACTTTCTAGTCCACCTTAGACAGTAAGAATGTTCCCCCAGGCCTAGAGAGGGGAGGTCCTGGGTTCAAATCTGGCCTCAGACACTTCCTAGCTGGGTGACCCTGGGCAAGTCACTTAACCCCCATTGCCTAGCCCTTACTACTTTTTTGCCTTGGAGCCAATCCTCATGATCAATTTTAAGACAGAAGGTAAAGGTTTAAAAAAAAAAAAAGAATGCTGCCCAAAATACGCTAAATGTGTAGACCTTAGCTTCTCCTGGAAATCTTCTGAGGCTGCCCTTTCCACTTTGAGATGGCATTCATGATTAGGGAATTTTTCCTTACTTCAAACTCCAATCTGCTTTCTTCCTTTCTTCCTTCCTTCCTTCCTTCCTTCCTTCCTTCCTTCCTTCCTTCCTTCCTTCCTTCCTTCCTTCCATCCTCCCTCCCTCC
>NW_025350771.1:0-2677 GCF_016433145.1 Gracilinanus agilis
CTCTCTCTCTCTCTCTCTCTCTCCCTTCCTCCCTCCTTCTCTTCCTCTCTCTCTTCCTTCCTCTTCCTTCCTCCCTCCCCCCCTCTCTCCCCTCCACTTTTCCTCTCTCTCACTTTACAATCTCTTTGTCTCTGACTTGCTCCAGTCCTAGCCCTCTGCAGCAGACTCCCATAGCCAAGACCCTGGTTCATCAGCTGACACCCTTTTCCTATGCAACCCAAACTACTTCTCCTTTGCTTTGTACACCCTCACTGGGATTCAGAGGTGGAATGAGCCTGCCATCTCTCAGCTACTCTCTTCCAATGGCTGTCCTGACAGAGAGACTTGGATTCAAATCAGCCCAGACTCTGAGCTCTAGGGCTCAAACTCTTCTGGCTATGGATCCTTCCTCCTGGAAGCCCCAGGGAAACTTCACTAAATGTCTCTAATCCTCCCTGTGGATAGGTCTCGGTTGTGGTTGACTGAGGAGATGAGGAGTAGCAGGCCTTCCAGCATCTTGTGCCTGCCTCCTCTTGTTGCTAAGATTCTAGTAGAAAATCCCTCAGGAAACAAAAGAGGAAAAGGCATCCTTCACCCTTCACTTTGTGTTTTATCTTCACATTTCCTGGCCATTAATTATTTATTCAAAAGATTAGAAATGATCATTATACAAAAATCACTCAAAATATACAAGAAACACCCATTATAAAAATGGTCCGTCAAGTAATTATTGATCAGAAACAGGTGACCTGTGGTTGGGAAAGGAAGCTTTCAGGCTACCTAGACGTGTTTCACAGGAGGGAGGTTCTATACATTACATTTTGGCTCATGTGGTTAGTCAGGGTCTCCCCAGTGGATTTGGCTTGTGCCTGGGTCTCTACAGAAGAGCTATGTGGCCCTCAATTCTCATGCAAGCACTCAGTTCCAGAATGAATCAAATGGAGACGAGGCTTCAAATTTCATTTGAACAAAATAAAATAGAGGAAGAATACAGGGATTAAGTCTGAGCACAGAACCAGTCAGGATGATTGTCCTTCCCTTTCCAGTGAGTCTCTACCTCCAGGAAGCTGTACAATCTCCTGAATCAACAGTACTGTTCAAGGGGTGCGACACAGAAGAGAAGGTTAATCAGAAAGTTCTAGGGGCAACTCATGAGTTAAGCTTTTTCTTTTCTTTTTTGTTTTAATAAACTGCATCTTTCAGGGACATACTTGTCTGGATAGGACATACTCAAAAGGGTAGGTAGCACCTGTGGAACTACAAGGAGCTAACTAACCACTTTCCAGGCCATTACATGTCCTCATCTCTCAGTAGCAGGAAGGCCAATGGCCATAGTTAGTAGAGGAGCTCCCCACTGGGCAATCTCCTCCCTCTATGTCTGGAAGCTTTGATTACCAATTAGGTCCAGCCATCTGCAGCTCCTGTCATTTCTCCACCATAACCTCTATCCATTCCCATTTCAGGCCTCTGTGACTCCTTAATACCATGAGAATCTCAGCTTCCTCTACTGGAAACTGAGGAGAATGTCCTAGCTCCCTTCTGCTTCTGCCTCTCTGGCCACTGGGAGCATCAATGCAGACCTTTTCCATTGTACCTTTAGGAAAAGGAAATGTTTGTCTTAGCCAGGCCTTTGCCCTTCTGCTGGAGTTGGCTTCTAAGTCTTTGTTCTGGCTGTTGGTGGCATTTCCAGCCCATCTCATTTTGGTCTGGATCCCTATAAAGATTCACTGGGGCCAAGAAGAATCCCCTCACTTATCTGACCTACTTCTCTTATCTTATCTTTTGTTAGGAAATAACTAGGGATAAGAATTGGTGCCTGCAGCAGACCAAGGAAGGGGAGAGAACAGGAAGCCTTCTCATCTAAAAATAGCTTCTACTTGGGTCTGGAAAAGGTCAGCCCACACTTTTTGTTCTCTCCTGCTTCTGGGTGTAGAAAGTATTTATGGAATGGAGGTGGCTGCACTGAACAAGGAGGGAATATCTGTTGAAATTAGATGATTCCAGGTTACCTGAGATGTGCTCTGATCATAGATAGACTCTGAATCGAATTAGGCCTTCCAGGTGGAAGCCGGGATCTTGTCCGACACTTCTGCCCCATCTGGCCCACTTTGATCCCAGAAGTGATGAGCCGATTTGTTTGGAATCAGCCCCAAATGAGGCCCTCACTCCTTGGAGCCATCTCCACCAGAGCAGTGAAGAATGTCCATCCAGGGGACTACTTCAGGGCCAGCGCCCACCTCCATTTCACTCCAGGGAACCCTTTAGAAAACTTTCCTCCTCATCACTATCTTCCTTGCTCTGCCACAACCCCTCTGGCTCCCCTCTCTGGGCTGTCTTTCCCCCATGACTATGTGCGCTCCTTAGGGGTACAGTCAGCCTGGCTTGTTGGCACTTGGAGCACAGTGCCCTGTGCATGTTGTTGTACTGTTGGTCAGTCATCTCAGGCATGTCTGACTCTTTGGGGTTTTCTTGACAGAAATACTGGAATGGTTTGCCTGGCACATAGTGAACATGTAATAAATGAACACTTTCTCTCTGTTTCTTCATCTGTCTGTTGTCTGTCAGCCTCCCCTGGCTCCCTCCCTCTCTCTCCCCCTCTCTTTCTATCTCTGTCTCTCCTTCCTTCCCTCCTTCCCCCTTCCTTCCTTCCTTCCCTTCTTTCTTCCCTTCTTCCTTCCTTCCTTCCCTCTCTCCTTCC
>NW_025350772.1:0-3163 GCF_016433145.1 Gracilinanus agilis
GTGTGTGTGTGTGTGTGCGTATATATAATAAACATATTATATACTATATAATTATATGACATGTCATATAATTATATAGTATGTAATGGGTAATTGTTTATATAATATGTGCATTATATAATATTATATTAATACATATAACCATCAGATGGCACTGTTGAGAAAGGCATGTGTAAAGTCAATCACTCCTTTAGCCTAAGGGATGATGGCACCAGTGAGGGAAAACACAACCCTCCTTTCTTCTCCGAGGAATGGCTCTCTCTGCCAGGTACTGACTCTCTATCCTTTCTTTTTTGTAGGAAACAAACCAAAAAAATGTCATACACTTCAGTTAAACTCTCCTGTGGCTATCAGCCCCCTTAAACAGTAGGACCCTTTCCTGAGAAATGTTCTCTTTCCCTAACAAATGACAACTTTGGCTCCTAAACTACCATCAGTCTTTTACTGGAAACAGCCCTAAAGGGATGAATACAACCTCTACTCTTTTCCTTAATTTGAGAAGAACAGGAATCTTCTCCCCTTTATGGAATATATCCCTTGCTGTCACTCTCAACTCCACTTCTAGGGACTGTGACATATGACTTAGTGAACAATCATGGTTTAATAGCATAAGAAGGAAAGGTACAGTTTCTAAAATGCCAAGGCTTAGTTAGTCACAAGGAGAGGACAAAATGGTTCTCTGCTCCTACCTTGAGACAATCGGGAAAGATTTATGGCAGGGAATGGTATCCATCTCCAGAAAAAGAACTGTTAGTCATCTTTCACATCAGTGTATTTTTGGTTTTATTTTGGGGTTTTGGTTATGTATGAGTTTGCTCTTACAACAATGACCACTATGGAAGTATGTTTTGCATAACAATAAAAATATTTTTTTTTAAAGCTCCTATCTTCTATATCAGTTCCAAAGTAGAAGAGTAGTTAGGGCTAGGCAATTGGTGTTAAGTGACTTGCCCAGAATTACACAACTAAGAAATATCTGAGGTCAGATTTGAACCCAGGATCTCCCATCTCTAGTCCTTGCTCTCTATCCTCTCCCTTTCATTTCTTCCAAAGTGTTCTTTGAAACTCAGTCAATAAGCATTCATGATGCACCCACTATGTGCCAGGCACTGTGCCAAGTGCTGAAGATACAAAGACAAAAGACAGTCTTGGATCTCCAGGAGCTCACAGACTAATGGGGGAGGGAGATTACACACAAACAATTATGTTTAAATTGGATACAAACAGGATAAATTAGAATTAATCAACAGAGGGAAGAAACTAACCTTAAGGGGAAAGGGAAGATCAGGAAAGGTTTCTCCTAGAAGGTGGGATTTTAGATGGGACTTGAAGGAAAAAAGGGAAGATGGGAGGCTGAGTTGAAGAGGGGAAGTATTCCAGGCATGGGGGAGAGCCAGTCAAAATACTCAGAGGGGTCTAGAGCTGGGATATCCTGTACAAGAAATATAAAGGAGGCCTGTCCCTAGATTACAGAATACTCAGAGGGGAGTGACCATAAGAAGTTTGGAAAGGTAAAAGGTAGGATAATCAAATAGAGAATTTATATTTGATCCTAGAGGGGACAGAAAGCCACTGGGGCTGCTTGAACAGCGGAGTATCCCTTTACTGAATGGTCAGAGCTATGCTTTTATGAATATGAATTTGGCAGATGAGTAAAAAATGGACTGGACATCAGAGCAAACTTGAGGCCTAGAGCCTAACCTAGGCTAGGTGTGAGGTGATTAAGGGCCTACACTGGGCTAGTGGTAATGTCAGAATTGAGAAGGGGACATGGATTAGAGATGCTATGAGGTAAAATCAACAGGTCTGGGCAACAGATTGGCTATTAGGAGGTAAGGATGACACTTGGATGGTGAACCTGGGTGACTAAGGGTGTCCTCGACTGTGAGAGGGAATTTAGGAAGAGGGGTGGGTTTAGAGGAAAAGAGAATAAGTTCCATATGTCCATATTTAGACTTGACATATACATGGCATCCAGTGTGGGGTGTATAATATTCATTTGGAGATACAAAGTTGAAGGTCAGGAAAAAGGTTAGGAGTGGATAAGTAGACCTGAGAATCATCAGCATGATGCTGGTCATTGAATCTATGGCTGCTTATGAGATCACAAAGTGAAATGGTACAGAGAGAGAAGAGTCTTAGATAATACCTACCATTACCCAGCATGACCTAGACAAAGATCCAGTGAGAGAGACAGAAGTCAGTCAAGTAAGAAAAGAACTAAGAGAGATGAGGATCCTGGAGAGAGGAGAAGTAGAAAAAGAGAGAGACAGAAGTAGAAAAATGGTCTATAATGTCAAATCTTTGCCACAGAGAGATCCAAAAGGATACGACTGAAAAAAAAAAGCCATTAGACTTAGAATTTAACAGATTTTTGCTAACTTTAGAGAGAGCAGTACTGGTTGAACAATGGGTTTGGAAGTCAGACTGTAGAGAGTGAGGAAAAGAAGAAGCAGAGGCCTTGGTTACAGAGAGCCTTCTCAAGCAATTCAGTCATAAAAAGGAGAAGAGACATGAGATGATAGCTAGTGGAGATGGACAGATCAAGTGAGGGGGTTTTGAGGATGGGGGAGACATGGGCATAAATGTAGGAAATAGGGAAGCAAAGATAGAAGGAAACTGGAAATGACTGAATGAAGAGGTAAACAGAAAGGAGTTTCTCTACTCTGGGGAAAAAAGAAGAGAATGTTAAAGGCTCAGATACAGCTCCAACAAACTCTGGTTAAACTGCACATCTCAGTGCCCTGATTGCTGTTACATTTCAGCACCCAATCACCTCTGTCTGATACATCATCTGCTGCAAGGTTGAGAGCTTTGTAATCTGCCCCTTCTTTCCTGCCAATTTGCCAGAAGTCAGACCTGTCCCTCTGCCTGACTTTAGCAGTCTGTCTCTAAAGTGCATTGTCACTAGGAAGGAATGGAAAACAGTTCATCAAATTCCCCTAAACCTGGAAGCCCCTTCCAGACAAAACGTCTATGTTCCATCAAAACATCTGCATCCTATTTTCTCAGTGAACACAATGACAGATCTATTGGCAGACTACTCAATGACACTGGTAGAGATGCTACACTAATAAAGAAAAATAAGAACAATAATTATTCAATATTAAGGAATATAAAGAATATATATATATATATATATATATATATATATATATATATA
>NW_025350773.1:0-7247 GCF_016433145.1 Gracilinanus agilis
TCTCTCTCTCTCTCACACACACACACACACACACACACACACATTTCTTAGATTTGATGTCCAGGAACCAGAGGGGCATTTTATTTCAGTGCTAGGTCAGAGAATTAAGACCTTCACTAAATGCTATTCCAATCATGTAATCCTGTTAGTCCAAAGTGATTCTCAATAGTACTTGACAGGACCATGGCAGGATTGGTGTACTGTATTAAAACAAACTGAAGAATTCTGTTTTTATGTACACGTTTGTACTTGTTGACGCACTATTAAATTGTTTTTATAGTTGCTACTTATAAAGGTGTATATCTTGGTTGTTAAAAATCCAATACATTGTAAAGTACACATTATATTCAAATATTGCTCTCCTAGGAAAATTGTAATTACAAGATCTCTGTGACAGAGGACACAGTCAACCAAATGTTGCTTTGTCTGGTCTTCGTATAACCCATCACAAGCCAAAGATGTGCTTGTCATTGAATCAGCAGTGATGAGACGAGCTCTCACCTGGGAATTTTGGGGGCTTAGAGAGTGGTGTCAGTAACTGCGCAATTAACTACAGTTCTGTGTGATTATTTTTGGTCACAGCTGCAGTCTTGATGAAAACTAAAGACAGACCTTTTTTTTAATCCCCCCAAATCGCTCTCTTTTAAGCAGTTTGTTTATCACGGTCTTCTTGTGTGAAAGATGGGAGACAGTGATAAATTTTTCAGCTGGTGACATATTTCGCCAAAGGGGGCATGTTTGCCTGGCGAATCGCTACGTAAATCCAGTCTGACGCACACAGGCAGTCATTTCCACAGTTCCTTTTCTAAGTTTGACCTCCTGGATGCCTTTGAAATCACATCCAGACAAATGTTTGTAATGGTCCAAAGTATGAATACGGATCAGTGTACACACGGCCCTTGAGGTTTGGAATGGAATCCAATGCCAGAGCCAAGATAGGTTTCTCACAGATATTTCAAACTACCTTACCCCCACGGAACATTTCAGACCTAGCTGAGAAAGTCTGATTTTCTTCTTTGTCAGTGTGAAAATTCCATAAAAAGCATTTAAAGAAGAATTTCTCATTCCACATAGTGCTTCCTTTTCTGACTTGTTCCATGTTTGAAAATGGTTCTTTGTGGCTTAATTAAAAATAGAATTATCTCTCAACTGTGTGTCAATCAGTTTTTACTTCTAGGTGGGTGTCATGGCCTCAAACCAACCTACTTTGAACTGCCTGGCATATATCCAGCATATATTCTGCTAATATCCTGGAGCTAACTCCCCATTAAATTAACTTGTGTAGAGAGAGGACACGGTAGGGAGTCAATGGGGGATGTGTACAGGATTTTTGGTTTTCCCAGATATATAAACCCAGGAGGACCTATGGAGTCAGGAAGATCTAGGTTCTAATGCAGCTTCTGACAAATACTGGCTGGGAAAGTCATTCAACTTCTTAATGCCTCATAAACTATAAGACTCTTTGAAACTATAAGTTGCAGAGCTGAGGGGTAGGATCAGCACCTTTGATGTGATGGCTTGCTGAGCTCTTTTTGAGGCTGTTCATCTACTTTTAGTGTCCACCTGTCATCTGTGGCTCCAAGAAGCTGTTGCCTTCACAAGTCACTCTCCAGTAAAACTGCCTCTGAAGATGGGCTAAACCAACAGGTCTCAAATCTATCAGTGACTTAGGCGGATATCTACCTTAAGCACGTGAGTGGTTGGGCAGATGAGAATAATTCATTTCAAAGACCATGAAAGTGACTGAAGCAGATGCTATGAAACACTTAGAGCCTGGCTGGACTTCCTGTGTTATTGTCAGTTGTCCTAATTTTTTTTATAATACACACACACACACTCACATTGTGTATATGTGTGTGTTTGTATGTATAACCAGACATGCAGGCTACATATAAACACATACATTTGATCGGTTCTGAGGCCATGACACCCCTCTACTTAGAAATGAAAACTGATGGATATGGAGTTATTGGGTAATTTTATTTTTAATTAAGCCATAAAGAATCACTGCTGAAGATGTAACAAATCAAGAATCAGGGCACATACATACAAACATATGTAATATATGTTATTAACACATGGAATTAGATGCAACCCAGTCTGGTATAGAAATAGAAAGTACACTGAATTTGGAGTAAGTAGACCCAGGTTTGAAACCTGATGCTTGCTTCTTGTAACCTATGTGATATTGGACAATTTATCACTTTGCCTTAATTTCTTAATCTGTATACATAATGAAAGGGATGGACTAGATAATCTCAAAGGTCCTTTCCAGTCTTAAAGCTATGGTATAAATACATATTCCTCCATAAAACTTTCCTTGATGCCCATTGGTTTGAATAAATTTTTGCTGCATAGAATAACTCATAATACTTTACAGCTTTCTTTGAAACCCTACCATAATTTAACATATGTTATAGTTATTTGTGTATGTCTTAAAGAATTCTAAATCTAGAGCTAGAAAGGACATCAAGGGTCATCTAATCCTCTAATCCAATCCTATTATCTTATAGGAGACTGAAGTCCAAGGAGATGACATGATTTGCCCAAGGTTATACAGAAAGTATATGAAAAGGGGTGATTTAAACTGAGATCATCTAACTTTTTTGACCCTTCATTTTCCAGTTGAAAAATATGAAAGTTCAGAAAAATAAAAGTTAGAACAGAGCCAGGATTTAAATCTAGGTTAGGTTAAGCATTGAAAGATAAAAATGATTTCAAAAGATGTGAGATAATGCTGTTATAGGCATAAATAAGTGAGTTCACCAACACAAAAAATAGTGACAAATTAGGGGCAGAGTGAAGACTCCCATTTGTCTGGAAAAAGAGCACTGAGTCCAGCAGCAAGAGATTAAAAAAAAAAAAGAAATTCCATTTAAAATCACTGTAGACAATATAAAATACCTGAGAATCTACTTGCCAAGACAAATACAGGAATTAAATAACACAATTACAAAGCACTTTTCACACATATAAAGTAAAATCTAAACAATTTGAAAAAATTAATTGCTCATGGATGGGTTGAGCAAACAATAAAAATGACAATTCTTATTAATTTACTTATTTAGTGTCATACCAATTAAACTAACAAAAATATTTTATAGAATTAGAAAAAATAATAACAAATTTCATTGGAAAGAACAAAAGGTCAAGAATATCAAGGGAATTAATGAAAAAAAATGTGAAGGAAGGTTGCCTGGAAGTACCACATCTCAAATTGTACTATAAAGCAGTATTCATCAAAACATTCTGGTACTGACTAAGAAACAGAATGGTGGATAATGGAATAGATTGGATATACAATATACGGGAGCAAATTATCTTATCAACCTAGCATTTGATAAACCCAAAGATCCCAGTTTGGGGGATAAGAACTCATTAACTGGCAAAAATTGCTGGGAAAACTGGAAAACAGTATGGCAGAAACTCGGTATAGACCAATATCTCCCGCTGTATACCAAGGTACAGTTAAAATGGATATGATATAGACAAAAGTATGATACCATAAGTAAATTAGGGGAACATAAAATAGTTTACCTGGTCAGTCCATGGAGAAGGGAAGAAGTTATGACCAAACAAGTGATAGAGAGCATTACAAGATAGGAAATGAATAATTTTAATTACATGAAATTTAAAAGGTCTTGCACAAACAAAACTAACATAAACCAAGATTAGAAGGGAAACAACAAATTGAAAAAATTTTATAGTAAATTTCTCTGATAAAGGTCTAATTTCTCAAATTTATAGGGAACTATGTCAAATTTATAAGAATACAAATCATTTCTCAAATGACAAATGGTCAAAGGATATGAACAAACACTTTTCAAATCAAGAAATCAAAGCGATCAATAATCACATGAAAAAAGCTTCTAAATCACTTTTGATTAGAGAAATACAAAGTAAAACAACTCTGAGTTACTACCTCATACCTATCGGACTGGCCAATATGACAGTAAAGGAAAGTGATAAATGCTGGAAGGGATGTGCCAAAATTAGGACAATAATGGACTGTTGGAGGAATTTTGAATTGATCCAACCATTCTGGAGGGCAATTTGGAACTATGCCCAAAGGGTTATAGAACAATACATACCCTTTGATGCAGTAATACCACTAATAGGTCTGTATACCAAAGAAATCATAAAAGAGGGGAAAGGACCTACTTACACAAAAATATTTATAGTAACTCTTTGTGTAGTGGAAAATATTAGAAATTGAGGGGATGTCCATCAATTAGGGAATGGATGAACTCTGATGGTATACTATTGTGCTATAAGAAATGATGAACAGGATGATTTCAGAAAAAGCTGGACTTACATGAACTGATGCAGAGTGAAATAAGCAGAACTAGGAGAACATTGTATACAGAAATAGCAATATTGAATGATGATCAATTGTGAAAGACTTAGCTACTCTCAGCAATATGCTGATCTAGGATTCTGAAGGATTTATGATAAAGAATGCTATTCATTTCCAGAGAAAGAATTGTTGGACTCAGATGCAGATAAAGCATACTGTTTTTCACATTCGTTTATTTATTTTTTTCTTTTGAGATTTTTGTTTTATGTGAGTATTCTCTTAAAACAATGAACAATGTGGAAGTATGTTTTGCATGATAATACATATAAAACTTAAATCAAATTGCTTACCAACTCCAGAAGTGGGGAGGAAATGGAGGGAGGGAGATAATTTGAAAATATAATTTCAGGAAATATATGTTGAAAATTGTTATTATGTGTAACTAGGAAAATAAAATGTCTTTTAAAAAAAGAGCAAGTTCTCAGTGTATGTTTATTGATGTATAGGTATAGGGCTAACACAAATAATAAATATCCTTAGCATTTTTCAAGCATTTGTGCTGGTGTCTGAATAAAAATACATATGTAGCTGTTTAAAATTTGCAAAACATTTTACCTATAATTTGGTCTTCAGAATAGTCTTATTAGGTAAATATTGCATATTTGTTATCCCCATTTCACAGATTAAAAATTTGAGCCTGAGAGAGGTTAAGTAATTTGCCAAGAGTCACAGAGCAAGTAAATATCAGAGGAAATCCAGTCCAGTCATCTACGTCCCAGACTGTATCTATGATGTTGTATGGTATCCCTTAAACACTTCAAAGAAACAACAACAACAACAACAACAACAAAAAAACCCTTTAAACATGGACCAGCTGGATTATGTTTTCCTTTTTCTCTAGAGATTGTTGATGAGTTTTAGTACCAGAGAACAATGTGTAAATATGAAAAATTAAGATTATATTTTTTTGAGTTGTGCCTTCTTATTAAACTGAAAAGAAATTGAATGGATGGATATTGTCCTATTTATGTCTATATACCTATTGATTTGGATATCTATATCATTATCTATGTCTACTGCTACACTGATATCAATATTTCTGTCTACAACTATATTGATTGTTTTTAAAAAAAATGTTTTTTAATTTTAAACCCTTAACTTTTGTGTATTGGCTCCTAGACAGAAGAGTGGTAAGGGTAGGCAATGGGGGTCAAGTGACTTGCCCAGGGTCACACAGCTGGGAAGTGTCTGAGGCCAGATTTGAACCTAGGACCTCCCACTTCTAGGCCTGATTCTCAATCCACTGAGCTACCCAGCTGACCCCCAACTATATTGATTGTGCCAACGGAGTTTTCTCCGTTTCAGCAGTGATGTTCATGGAGTTTTCTTGGCAAAAAAGATACTTGAGTGGTTTGCCATTTCCTTCCCCAGTAGGTTAAGACAAATAGAAGTTAAGTGACTTGCTCAGGGTTATACAGCTAGTAAACTTCTGAGGTGGGATTTGAATTCAAGTGGCCCTGACTTCAGGTCCAGTGCTCTGTCCGCTATGATGCCACCTAGCTAGGATTCTCCTGGTTCTGTTTACTTCATTTTGCTTCAGTCATACATAGCTTCCTAGACTTCTCTGACTTTGTCCCTTAGGGTCCAACAATATTTGTCTCTTATAGTACAATAATATCCCTCTGTGCAAAATACCACAACTAATAGTAAGTGGCAGAGTAAATTGCAGCCAGGCCCCCCAGCTCATAATCTAGTTTTTGTGAAATATGCTTAGAACCAGATGCTTTCCTGTAAGTGATGCACATTTCTGGTTATCTTTTTTGTCAGTCATCAAGCATCGTTTACTATGTGCCAGGCCCTCTGCTAAGTGTTTAAGATGAAAAAATAAAAGGAAAAAACAGTTTCTGCACTTAAGAAGTTTCCATTATAATGGGGCAGACATGTAAACAACTAGTTACATATGATCCTGACATTACTTTATATGCAAAGATAGAACATTTCTAAGATTTTGCCAATTTGGGGGAATTTCCTTCATCAAAGCAGATCCCAGTCACTTATGACTTAATATATCAGTTCTAAAAACCTGTCTGAGGCAAATAGAAATGATTTCTTGGGGTCTTACTGATACTGAATATGGGGGTGTTGGGTTTAAACCTAGGTCAGTCAGTTAGCAAGCATTGATTAAGCTCTTCCTGTGTGCAGGTCCCTGGGCTCAGCAATGGGGACACAAGAGCAAAAACAGTGTCTGCCTTTAAAAAGCTTGCATTCTACTGGATAGATAACATCTAGTAAATAACTAGATACACAGAAAATCTATCTTTACAGTGTAAATGGAAGGTGATCTCAGTGGGAAGGGACTTGGAGGGTCAGGAAAAGCCTTCAACAGAAGGTGGAATTGGAGCTAGTCTTAAAGGAATCCAGAGAAGCCAAGAGACAGAAAAGAGGAGAGAGAGAATTCTAGATATGGGGGACAGACAGTGAAAATGCAGAGGTGGGAGATGGAGCATTATATGTGAGGAATAGCAAGAAGGCTAGTGTTACTGGAGGGTGGAGCACTGGAGGTTGTAAAGCATGGTGGTTGATTGTTGTCCTTCATACTTGAAGAGGACCAACACATCATTCATGATGTCTTGGCTCATTGATAAATAAGATTTAAGTGAAGCAAAGTTTTTCGGTCATCGATTTCTCTCCCTCCATCTCTCTCTCTTTTTGTCTGTCCCTCTCTGTCTGTCTCTGTCTCTGTCTGTCTCTGTCTCTCTGTCTCTGTTTCTCTCTGTCTGTCTGTCTCTGTCTGTCTCTGTCTCTGTCTCTCTCTCTCTATTTCTCTCTCTCTGTCTCTGTCTCTCTGTCTCTCTGTCTCTGTTTCTCTCTGTCTGTCTGTCTGTCTGTCTGTCTGTGTCTCTCTCTCTCTCTCTCTCTCTCTCTCTCTCTCTCTCTCTCTCTCTCTCGC
>NW_025350774.1:0-4737 GCF_016433145.1 Gracilinanus agilis
AAAAAAAGAACAAGATAAGGAAAATTTAAATAAAATGATCTAAGAAAAAGTAATTGAACTAGCCATATCTTAACTATTAAAGATAGATTTATAAGTAAATTATATCAAACATGCAAAGGACAATCAATTTTAATATTATACAAACTAAAAAGCTAGGAAAAGAATGCATCCTACCAAATTATTGCTCTTTTATTAAATGTCTAATCTAAACCAAGGTATTAAAATCAATATCAGTTCAATAATTTTAAAGAAAATATCATTAAGGAGGCTCCAACAATGTATCACAATGATAATATAATATAAAACATAACCAAATAGAATTTTTACCGGTTATGTAGGATGTTCAATATTCAGGAAACTATAAACTTAAACAATCATGTTAATTTTAAATCACATAATTATATCAGTAAAGCATATTTTACATAACAAAAAATATTTCTGATAAGAAACACAAAAAGCACAGAGATAATGGACCTTTCCTTAAAATAGTTACTATATCTTTGCCAAACTAAGAGCAAATATTAGATGTGAAATCCAGAAGCTGAGTGTTGTCCAATGAGATGAGAGATAAAACAAGGATAACCATCGTCATCTGACAAAATACTGATGTGAAAGATATAGCAATAAGACAAAAAACAGGAGTAAATATAGGCAACAATGAAACAATATTGCTTTCATATGTGATATCATGGTCTACTTTGAGAACCCCAAAAATTAAAATCTAATTTAAAAAATCACTTAAGCAAAATATATAAACCTACATAAAAAAAACTTTCTTTCTATTGTCAATAAAATCCAGGAGAAAAGATAAGAAAGAGAAATTCCATTCAAAAAAGTATAGAACGTACAAAATATTTGGGAATCCAACTACCATGACACTCATAAGAATTATTTTACTACAGTTTCAAAATAGACTTTATAGAAACAAAGACAAATAATATGAATGATTAGAAAGATATTAATTGCTCAGGATTGTGCTGTGAAATATAAAAAAATGGCAACACTATCTAAATCAATTTATACAATGTCATGCCAAGCAAAGTACTAAAAGATTATTTTGTAAAGTTACAAAAAGCAAAAGAAAATTCATCTTCAGGAATAAAAATAAATAATTTCAAGAGGAATATTTTTAAGAAGAATTGGGAGCTAGTACTAATTACCTCAAATTTCTTTATTACAGAGCAGTAATCATCAAAATATTTGGCATTTTATTAATTGATCAGGTAGTTGGAACAGCTAGATGGCTCAGTGGATACAGCACCTGAGCTGGAGTCAAGAAGACAAGTTCAAATGTAACTTTTAGATATTTACTAGTTGTGTGACCCTGGGAAAATCACTTAAAGTCAAGGTTCTGGAAAAAGCTTATTCTATATATTTGTTTTGCTTGACTTTACTTACAAGAGACTTCATTTTGGGCAGAAAGGTGGCACAGTGAGTAGGATGCCAGGTCTATAGTTGGAAGGACCTGGGTTCCAATTTGGCCTCCCACACTTCCTAGTTTTGTGACACTGGGTTAACCTTGAATGCCTAGCTCTTGTCCTTCTGTCTTAGAGTTGTTACTAAGACAGAAAATAAGGGATTTTAAAAAGAGACTTTTTTTCTTATTTTTAAGCAGCAGGAAAATTGTTCTGCAAAAAAAAAGACAGCCATTGAACTATTTAATAAAAATGAACTGAAGAGTACAGAAGGGAGATCAGAAAAAAGCACAGACAATCAAAACAGCTTTGAAAATAATGTGCAAACCAAAGACTTTATCTCCCAGTCAGTAATTTGGTAAAGATGACAAAAAATGGAAATAATAAATGTTGGAGGGGTTATTGGATGACAAGAAAACTAATACACTCCTGTTAGAGCTATCAATTAATATATACAATTAGGAATATAATTTTGGAATTATGCAAATAAAATGTACAAAACGTCTTTATCTTTTGACTCAAATAACTGCTGGCATATGCCACAAAAAGATCCTTGACAAAAGAAAGGCTTAATATACACCAAAATACAAAAAGAACCACTTTTTGTGATAGCAAAGAGCAAGAAAAGAAGTAGATGCCTTTTGGTTAGATAATGGCTAAAAAAAGGTACATGAAGGGAATATAATATTGCCGCATTATAATAAATAGCAAATATGATGAATACAGAGATAAAGAAAAAATACTTGGGTGAAATTATACAAAATTAATAAAAGCCAAGAATGGCATGTACAGGATAGTGATAACGCAAAGAACAACCACAAAACCATTTGAAATGCATGCTGAAAAATTACAAAGAACAAACTAAGCTCCCCAAAAATAGATATGAAAGGACACATCTCCCACTCATCTGCAGAGGTGTTTTCCTTTATTTTGGAATATTGTTTATAAAGTCAGATTCTTTTCTATATTTTTCTTGACTGATTTTGCTGATTTTTTTTTAATTTTCCCTCCTTTTCTTTTACAAATGCTTTGTTATGTAGAATGATCTCCAAGAGAAGGGAAGTATAGAGATAAAGGGAGAGATCTAGCCAATGTTGAAACAAAATATATCTATAAATATATTTAAAAGGACAAAAAAATGAAACTATGTTAAAGTGGTATACTTTAAAAAGCAAGCTGTATAAAAGATTCACAGCTTCATATACTCTTTTCATGTTCTACATCGAATATGGAAATATTCATGAGTTTTTCTGCATTTGTTAAGGTCAAAATAAGATACATTTTTAAAATATATTTTATTAAAACTTAGTGAGATGAAAAATTTAATTGGAATATGACTCTGAAAAGATATATTATATATATATTCAACAAATAGGACAGGTAAAAGGCAGGCAGATTAGCTTCATATATTATGAATATGTACTAATATGAAGAAATCCAAGAACCAAAGGAGGAAGACTGGTAGAGAGCATTTCAGTGAAGATAAGTAGAGACAAAAATAGAAGCAATATTGTCACTGGCATATACTATAGATCAAATGGTCAAAAAAGAGGAAATAGGTGAGTAATTTGGAAAACAGTTCATAAGCTTGACCCAGAGGCACGATGTCATAGCCTAGTGAAGAATTTTAGTTATCTAATAATTTGTTGAAAAATTCTCGCTATGCCCAAAGATTAACAGTCAATAATTTCTTAGCTTGTATTAATATTAAATTTTGTCTTAGAAAAGGTGATAGAGAAATCAGTGCAATTTTTTTTCAGGCATGGAATTAGAGCCAGTGTTCTCTGGCTCTTTGGCTTCTTTGACTTCATAATTTATCATTCCCCTTGCTTGTGTTAAGACATATAAGATTCCTTGATAAATGTTTAAAAAATACAGTTTTATTCAGTGATCTTACTATTAAAAATGATGACAGGGGAAATGACTTTGCAAAGTAAACATATTCTGAAAAAAGGTATCTTCTACAATCATAGATGACATCCTGGGGTGGATCCAAACAGGCTGTAGATTCTCTGGTAATGGTAATGTCTTCCAGGTACTATTTGTTGATGACATCGTGTTGATCACATCAGGTTCCATAACATTTCAGAGCCTCCTTTATGACATCTGATATCACTTAAAGGAATTAGACTAACCTATCAACACGGGGGGGAAAGAAAAACAAATGGATGAGTAATGCCTATTATTAGTGAAACTATGATATTAAATTGAGTGGTCAGTCCACAGAGCTAATCCATAAGAGCATCTTAGACACATGCTATAGATCAATAACAAACTGGGGCTCAGAATCTAATAGGAGAAAGAACATATTGGATTGCATTTGGTAAATTTACATTCCTGTCAATGTCCCCAAGCTTCTTCCTCGAACAAAATCCCATCCTTTTAGCACCAATAATCTGGCAATTCCATATGGCTATGAATCATAGAATACCAGTCTCCAAAGAATCAAAATTACAGATCTCTCAAATGGCAATGTAGATATAATTGATAGTAATTGGTTTACATCTATTATTATTGTGTTTCCAAATTTGTGGAAAAGATATTGAGTAGTTTAAAACCTGAAAAGGGGCTGGTAGTAATAGTGAGTGATAATGAATGGATAGTTTGTGTAGTGTATCATCACCCACAAAATATCAAGAGAAAGCCCTCAATGGTTTGGCAGATACATTGTGGAAAATGTATAGGAAGTTATGGCCAAGTATTATACAAGACGGAAAGGCATGGATAGCTTGTAATCTGTATTATTCAAAAGAATCACAAATACGTTAAAATAAGGAAAATATTCAACTCATGAAATTTTAGTATGTAGGTAATTTCCTTTGCAAATTATAGTAAAACAAGAGCAGAAATCTTTATAAGAAAATAATTAGCTTAATTGTATCTTTATTCAAAAAGCCTATAAGGTCAATCATGTGGGGAAGTTAGGGCTAAAAGCAATCTAAAGGATGTTCAACATAGTGATTGTTTGACTATATGACTCTCTGTTACTTCTAAGGTAAATAAAATCTCCTCAGATTAAAAACCCTCCACAATGAAGCTCTACCAACCTTGCCAGCTTTATGTACTACTAAACCCCATCATGTATTCTGTGTTGCAGCCAAGCTTGCATTCCAACTTTCTTCATAAACCCCAACACCCTATCTCTCCTCACTATGCCTTTGTTTATGCTACAGCCTTTGTCTGGGGTATAACACTTTCCTTCCTTTCACTTCTCATAATGCTTATATTCATTCATTCTCAGCTTATCTCCTTCTAGAAGTAGAAGAAGAGAGCTCATCTCTCTCTCTCTCTCTCTCTCTCTCTCTCTCTCTCTCTCTCTCTC
>NW_025350775.1:0-1138 GCF_016433145.1 Gracilinanus agilis
ACACACACACACATATATATATATATATATATATATATATGGCACTATGGAATTCTGTGAGGCAGCTTTGACCCCTCTCTCTCAGGATCATGGATGCTATATAAAGGAGGCAGATTCGTCCCATAGAATAAACAAGAGATGCCACTTGGAAAGCCTGAGTGTTGTATTCATACCAATGAAATATAAAAGAGGCAGAAAGGTGGCGAAGTAAATAGAGTACTGAGCATGAGGTCAAGGAGAGCTGAGTTCAAATCTAATCTCAGATATTTACTACTTATTTGACCAAGGAAATGACTTAACATCTGTTTATCTCAGTTTCCATTTATAAAATGAGCATCATAATCACAACTCCTAGGGTGGTTGCAATTATTATTATAATATGTACATATAATACATAATATATAACATAATATAATATTATTATTATAATAATAACAATATGGTATCCCCAAAATTATTGTGAGAATCAAATGAGGCAATACTTGTAAAGAGCTTACCCATCATCACTGTTATTATTATTATTATCTATAAGAAATTCTCATTAATTGGGTAGGTGATATGAAAGATTTGCTGGAGGCATAGCAGAGGATGAGATGGTATGGCTAGGTTGCAAACCATATCCTTGAAGGGAAAGCATGTGTCAGTGAGATAATGAAGAAAATGCATCTTTTTATAGCACTTTAAAATGTATAAAACTCTTGTCTCCAAACCATGCTATGAGGTAGATACTATAATTCTAATTTTCTTCATGATCATTATTTTATTTTTATGTGTAGCCTCTAACAATAAAATACTCAGCATTTTGACAGAACTTTATGATTTCAGATCACCCTGAAAGACAAGCTATCTGACTGACACTGAGGTCCTTTCTTGTGCTCTACTGCCAGCATTCAGATTCTCCTCCTGAAAACACAATTCTTATAGGCTGGCCATGTTATCCGAATGGGGAGTTCAGAAGAAGCTATAAATACAACGACACTTGAAAGGTCTCTCTGAAGAACTTCGGTACCAATTAGAAGACACAGGCAGCACTGGCACAGGACCATTCAGGATGGCATGCCCACCACAAAAAAAGCACAGGTTCATTCAGAATGGCATGCCTGCCACAAAAAAGGCACAGGACCATTCAGGATGGCAT
>NW_025350776.1:0-5444 GCF_016433145.1 Gracilinanus agilis
TGTTAAAAATGAATATTAATAAATGTTTAAATTTTAAAAAAAAAGAATTTATCTCATTTCCTCTTTTATTAGGGTATCCTGACAAATCACACAAATGCTAAAATTACTGTTTTCCTAGATTTTAGAAAAGTAAAAGTCAAAGTCTATCATGCTAACTTCGTGGAAAAGATGAAGAGAAGTGACAAAGACCAAGGTGGAGTGCATATTTCTTGAATGGCCAATTACAGAGTTGAACAACAGACACTGAGCAGTCTAAGTTTCTCATTCTCTATACCTGTTTACAGATGTGTATTACTCCTTTCTAGATTCCTGAAGCCTACTTTCCTTGTTGGGATAATTTTCAATTTTTCAATTTTTTTATATATCCATTCCCAAAAGTTATGATCATTTTTCTTCTAGAAGTTCTATTCTTGATACTCTTTGTTCACTCTTAAAGATCAATCTTGTGCAAAGCCAAAGGAGAAAGGATTTAATCTTTAAGAAATCTTAAAATAATTTTAAAATAAAAAATAGAGAAACTGAAAACTGGGTAACCTATGGTAATAGGAGCTGTTGGCTCATGGCATGTAGTGTATAGGCACCATTAGAGAAGGAACTATTGGTTAACACCTGCCTCTGTAAAACTTTGGAATAAACATTATTTTTCTAATTTATCTTAGGTGGCAAATATAGTTATTTCTCAGAACTCTTTAAGTCAAAATTGAGTGCTGATAAAGAAGGCATATTTGAGGGAAGAGATAAATGTTATATCTATCAGATTTATACACAAAGTTGAGAAAGATAATGAGCACAGTAAATGACCCATGCATTCAGAGGAAAAAAAACATTGACAGATTGGAACAATGAGTTTATAAATAGACATTCTTGGGTTCAAAAATTCAACTTTACAAGTAGAAGATGAAAAAGGCAAAGTTACAAAAGAAGCTTATTTGAAAAGATCTGAAAGTTTTAGAAGATTGCAAACTCACAGTTGAGTCAAAACTATGTAACAATGGTCAATATGACTAAAGAGATTTTAGGCATCATTAAAAGAGGCATAATGTCAAAGCAAAAAAAAAAGTTACTTAATCTTGTGTGTTCTGTGGTATTTAGAGCAAATGTGGAGTATTATACTCATTTATGGGAAATCAATTTTAAGTTGGATCCTGTTACTTCCAGGGGTGGAGCCAAGATAGAGGAATAACTAGACAGCAGTGCCATTTCACCATGAAAATCTCCTCTGACCAATAGTAAAATATCACACAAAAGGAATACAGGTGTGAAGGAATCAACAAAAAGACAGAGTGAAACAACCCTCAGAGGAGAAACCCAAAAGGTAGCCAGAAACCATCTGGGCAACTGGGGTGAGAGGGGAGGAGAGCTAGCATAGCAGCCAATGAGGAGCAAACCAAGAGCAAGCCACACCCCTACACATCTGCTCTCACAGGTTAGGAGCTTAAATTCTGTATGGCTTGAAGACTCTAAGATCCTGCTGGGACAAGTGGTGATCCAGGTCAACTCACACCTCTTGAAATTTCAAACCTCTGGAGAACTCTGGAATCCCAGCCCAGGGCAATATGGGCTGAAGGGAACTGATCCATGTGGGCCCAGAATGAAGCCAGGAATACCATTCTGGGCTTGGGATGAGGATATAATCTATGGTTTGAGCTAAGGATACAGTTCTCAAGGGAAGTCTCCCTGGAATCTTTTAGCCCAAAACTAAGGACAGAGTTCCAGGACAGAGCAATCAAGTGTGCCTAACTGATTCAAGAACACCTTGAGACAAAAAAAAAAAATGAGTCTAAGCCTGGGGATAGAATTTGATCAGCACCTGACCTGATCAAGTACAGAGTGAGATCAAAAGTTTCCACTCAAACCTGAGGAAAGTCTTTAAGCTAGCAACATCTCAAGGATCAATTGAATCAGCACTGGGAGGGAATAATCAGAGATTTCAGCCCTCTGACCATCTGGTAAACTAATTACAACCCAGAAAGTAAACCAAAAATAGCATCAAGGAAGGACTGAAGTTTGAGAGGATACCTCAAATTCTTAGAAAACAAAGCCTACCTATAATTAAATAGGAAAAATGAGCAAACAACCAAAAAAACACCTAACTCTAAAGACTTTTTATGTAGACAAAGAGCAAGATGCAGACACAGAAGGGGACAATGAAAGCAAAAGAAAAGACCAAAGAAAAATATGGATTGGGCAGAGTCAGGAAGAGCTCAAAAAAGATTTTAAAAGACCAATTAAGAGAGGTAGGAGAGAAGTGGGGAATAGAAATGAAAGTTATGCGAGAAGGAAGGAAAATCATTCAAGAAGAAAGGAAAATAATGCTAAAAGAAATGAAAGTGTTATAAGAGGGGGGCAGTTGGGGAGCTCAGTGGATTGAGAACCAGGCCTAGAGATGGGAGGTCCTAGATTCAAACCTGGCCTCAGACACTTCCCAGCTGTGTGACCCTGGGCAAGTCACTTGACCCCCATTGCCTACCCTTACCACTCTTCTGCCTTGTAGCCAATGCACACAGTATTGTGTATTGGCTCCAAGACTGAAGGTTCAGGTTTTAAAGAAAAAAGGAAGTGTTACAAGAAGAAATGGGCCAGTTGAAAAAGAGAATCAAAAACTGATGGAGGAAAATCAGGTCTTAAAAATCAGAATTTACCATCTAGAAATTAATGATTTCATAAGAAATTAATAAATGATAAAGCAGAATCAAAGGAATGGGAAAAACAAAGGAAAATATGAAATATATTGCAAAAAGCAACTGACCTAAAAAACAGATCTAGGAGAGATAATCTGAGAATTATTAGACTACCTGAAAGCCATGATGAAGAAAAAACCTTGGGCATCATATTACAAGAAATTATCAAAGATAACTTCGCAGAGATCCTTGAACAAGAAAAGAAAATTGAAATTGATAGAATTCGTAGATCTTCTACAGAAAGAAACTTTCAGAAGCTATACAACAGCTCCAGGGGTCTTGGAGGTACATGGTTTAGGTGTAAACAAATGAGGCAGAAGCCAGAAGCTATTAGTTAGCTCATGGCTGCTCCAATCTTACATGGAGCTTCAGGTTTATTAGATACAGAATTCAAAATCCATTTCACACAAAGCACAATAGAGCTGCAGCTACACAGACACCCAACGTTACAGAGTTACATCATGATTGACATATGACTTACAAAATTTTCTCCCATGAAGATTATGCCTAGATGAGAAAAAGTCCCAAGGTTAAAAATGAGCCTCACTTTATCTAAAATGGAATTTTGCCTGAGCCTGCCACTGCATGACCTTGGAACTTCTGGAGCAGTAAGAGAGATATACCCACAGCTGAAACTGTCCTCTGCTGAGAGAAAAAAGGCTGTTAACTCATTAAGTGCTGGTTTACTAAAAACTTAAAGCTATTCTATAAAATTAGATTATAAAGCTTTCCAATAAGAAAAGGTGTGGATCATAAAAGGAATCACAGAGAGAAGCCCAGATTTTTATCTTAGATAAAACCATCCTGTCTGCATCCTGACTTGCAGGGCAGGAAGATCAAAATGCACAGCCTTGCCTGGCTGCATTGATCTTTTGATGGGGTCCAGATAAAAATATCTAATAGGGACTCTTTTTCTCAATGGCTTCCAACAAGAATTCCTCGACTGACAACTTTCAGGAATGTAATAGCTAAATTAAAGAGCCACCAAGTCAAGGAAAAAATACTTAAAACAACCTTAAAGAAACCATTCAAAAACCATGAAGCTACAATCAGGATCACTCAGGACCTAGAAGCTTCTACATTAAAGGATCAAAAGCATGGAATATGATATTCAGGAAGGCAAAAGATTTGGGTTTACAACCCAGAGTCACTTATCCAGCAAAACTGAGTATATTCTTTCAGGGGAAAAATGGACATTCAATAAGATAGAAGATTTACAAGCATCCCTGAAGAATAAGCCAGACCTAAACAAAAAATTTGAAGGCCAAATATGAGACACAAGAGAAACCCAGAAAGGAAAATAAGAAATAAAAAATTTAAGGAACTCATTAAGGTAAAAATGTTTATATCTCTACATGGAAAAAGGATCTCTATAATTCTCAAAAATTACTCTTAGTAATAGATAAGATAGAAGGAATTTACTTGGAAAGAGGGTAAAGAAGTAAGTGGATTATGGTAATATGAGTTATAGGATGGTATATGATGATATGCTATATATATAAATGTGATGATTTAGAACGATATGTAAGTATGATATGAATGATATGTAAAAAATCAATCAAGGGCTGAAAGAGAGGGTTACACTAAGAGAAAAGGGAAGGTAGGGATAGAATAGGGTAAATTATATAACATAAAGAGGCAAGAAAAATTACTATAGAGAGTGGAGGGTAAGGATGGTGATGAGCAATGCTTAAACTTTACTCTTACTGTAACAGGCTCAGAAAGGGAAAAACAAGTATACTCAGTGGGGTTTAGAATTCTATCACCCTATAGAGAAGAAAAAGGGTAACAAACAAGGGAAGGGGAAGGTAATTAAAGGGAGGAGGAACTGGAGGGATGACAAAAAACAAAATACTTGTGAGGAGGAACAGAGTGAAAGGAAATAGAGCAGGATCTAAAGGGGATAATATGACAGAGGGCAATACACAGTTAATAATCATAACAATAAATGTGAATAGAATGAACTCACTCATTAAACAGAAGTGGATAGCAGAATGGATTAAAAACCAAAATCCTACTATGTGTTGTTTACAAGAAACACATTTGAAGCAGGGTAACACACACAGATTCAAGGTAAAAGGCTGATAAGAATTTATTATGCATTATAGAAAGTAAAAAAAGGCAGGAGTGGCAATCATGATATCAGACAAAGCCAAAGTAGAAACTGATCTGATTAAAAGAGATAAGGAAGGAAATTGCATTTTTCTAAAAGGTACTATAATTGGAGAAATAATATCAGTACCAAACATTTATGCACTAAATGGTATGGCATTTAGATTTCTAAAGGAATAATTGAAGGAACTCAAGGAGGAAATAGATAGTAAGACTATACTAGTGGGGGATCTCAACCTTCTCCTTTCAGAACTAGATAAATTGAACCAAAAAATAATTAAGAAAGAAGCATGAGAAATAAATGAAATGCTAGAAAAATTAGAGTTAATATGTATCTGAAGAAAACTGAACAGGGATAAAAAGAAATATACTTTCTTCTCAGCAGTACATGGCACATATACAAAGATCAACCATGTACTAGGGCACAGAAATATTGCAAACAAATTCAGAAAAGCAGAATTAATAAATGCCACTTTTTCAGATCATAATGCAGTAAAAATTATAATAAACAGGGGTTTCCGGGTTAAGATGGCGGCAGAGTAAGAAGCAGCTCTTAACCTCTCCTGACCGAAACACACAAAACTCCTCAAGGGGACATAAAAACAAGTCCAGACAAACGGAGGAACCCCACAACAGGGCACAGCGTGGAAG
>NW_025350777.1:0-3507 GCF_016433145.1 Gracilinanus agilis
AAGAAAAGAAAAGAAAAGAAAAGAAGAGAAGAGAAAAGAAAAGAAAATGGGCTTTAAGATGCAGCAGTATTGACCTTGGTTAGATAGGGGAAAGAACTTACTGACAGTGACAGTTAAGTAGTAACAGCAAGATAATGTATTTTACAGTGACAAAGCACTTTACATAAATAATCCTGTTTGAGTCTCAAAACTCTGTCAGATTGTGAAGGAGAATTATAATTGGAAACTGAGGCACAGAAAATCCTAAGGTAGCATAGTAAACAACAAACAGATTCAGGAATTAAAACTAGATCATCTGACCCCTAGATGAAGGCTTTACAGTCTCCTATCAGAAACTAAGAAATTTCTTCCCCTGAAAATCTTTAAAATAGAATAGCACTGGCCCCTTTTTTATTCCCTGAACTCAATGTCCCCACCTTCAAGCTTTTATCTCTTTGTCCTTGTACAGACTGTATTCCATGCTTAGAATACAACCTTCTTGCCTCTAAGAAGCCTGAGCTTCTTTCAAAGCATAACTCAGATGCAACCTTCTATATAAAACTCTTCCTGATCCCCAGCTTTATTATTACTATGGGGCCAAAGAATAATGTATGGCTATGAGAGTTGGACTATAAGGAAAGCTGAGCGCTGTAGAATCAATGCTTTTAAATTGTGATGCTGCAGAAGATTTTTGAGCGTCCCTGGGACAGCAAGAAGAGCAAATCAGTCAATACTTTAAAAAAATTAATTGAGACTATTCATTGGAAGAACCAATATTGAAGATGAAGCTTAAATACTATGGCTACATAATGAAAAGAGGGGATTCATTGGAAAAGATTGATGTTGGGAAAGATTGAAGGCAAAAGGAAAAGGGGACAGCAGAGAATTAAATGGATAGTGTCATGGAAGCAATGAACCTGAGCTTAGACAGATGAGGGGTCATGGTCTATGGACTCACAAAGAGTCAGACATGACTAGAAGAATGAACAACAAAAAGGAGGCTCTACACCAGGCTACTTATATCTGCTGGGAGAAAGGGGGAGAGCAGTGTCTCTTTCCAGGATTTCACCTTATAGATCTCTGTTGATCTGAACAATGTTGCCGGCACCCACAGCATCTCATTTCTATTGTACTTCCCTCTTAACTCTCAACTCTCACTAACCTTGACCCTCATAGAGGAAAGGGGTACAATCTCTTCTAGAGCATAAGTGACCCTCACCCTAACATAGCTGAAACCAGTCAGATTCCTCTGTGTCTCTATGGCCTTACACCACACTAGCAGCCTGTTTCCCACCCCACTCTAATGTATTTGTTCCAAGTTCATTCATTTCTGTTTACAAACCCAATAAAGCTCTTGTTTGTCAGTGTTCACTCTCTCCTAAGCTACTTTTATTTTAGTTATCGGAAAAAATACATCTATATCAATATATAAAATTTCACAGATAAGTGTGAAAGACAAGATATATATATGTAGATATATATGTAGATATATAGATATAGAAAGCAAGAGATAAGCTCCTTGAGGGCAGAGACTATTTAATTTCTTTCCCCTTTTACCTTTCCAATGCCTAGTATAGTGTCTGTCCCAGCTGATGCTTAACAAATGCTTGAATTGATTTGTTAAACAGTGAGGGTTCTTTTCTGAACAGGAATGAATCCTGTTATTTCTGGGGTTTCCTCTCAGCCTTATTAATCTATTAACATTGATAGCAACTCTCTTTACAGTATCATTACAGAACAGATCATTCTTTAACCTGAGAAAAAACAGTAATTCCTGCTTTCTGCTGTCTCTTCCAATAAGAACACGGCCATGGCTTTGCCCTCCTGTGTGTTTGTCTTGTCTTTCTTTTCATATCTTGAACTCACGAGGCCAAAACCATGCAGAAGATGTTCTTGGTATTCACCCAGACCTAAACAATGATGACAACTTCAAAATGAGAAGAAATTAAGCTCTGCATAGGAATTCTCTGCTTTCTCAAGCGTGCCCCCTTTAGTGAGCAAGCCATCGTGGCAATCATACAGGTTATGCGTTGTGATAATAATACAACCGTTCTTTTAGTCTTTTCAAGATATTGAATAATAATATGAAGTGCAAGCCTCAAAGGACATGCTTAGTAATGGAAGTGTCCCATTCATATGGTACCTCGGTCCTGTCACTAATAGCCTTCCATGCCAACAAGCCTTTGTGCCAAAGGTTTCCTAGTTCACCTGCTCGTAATGGAACACTATGAGAGGCAAAAGAAGTCCCCTACATTCAAGTACCTTTTCCATCATTCCCTGCACACGCACAAACAAGCTCATTCTTTTCCTTTCCTCGATTCTCCAAGTGCTACCCAAGGATTTGAAGCTGGAAATAGAAACAATGGAAACGGCCAAAGTTCAAGAAATACCAGTGACCTATTGGTTATTTTTAGCGGGGAAGTTGTCCCTGAGCCCTGGTTAGTTGAGATGTGACATTTCCCTGAGGCTCTGGGTAAATGAGAAAGAGCCTGTAATCATACATCTCCTTAGCTTTACTTCAAAAAATGGCCATGGTGGGTAATTATCGAGAGGCAGTATCACATAAAGAAAAGAAAATAATAATGCCTAAAACTAATTAGGCCCTTGAAAAATTTCAAAGCATTTTATATACATATCTCATTTAATTGTTACCAAAAATCCCTGTAAGGTGGGTAGATACTGTCATTATCCTATTTTCAGATGAAGAAACTAAGGCAGAAAGAGGTGGAATGACTTCCCAGAACTATGCAGCTAATAAATGTTCGAAGCAGAAATCAAACTCAAATCTTCTTTTCTTCAAAACTGGGGTGCTATTCCCCCATGTCAACTAGCTACCATAAAAGTTCTATTAGAGAAGGCTGAAAGGAGTTCTAGTGGCAGCCTTAGCCATTTTGTAAGTCTGTGGCCGTTTGCAAATATCCTCTATAGAGTTTATTTGCTTTATATATAAAGAATGTAGATAAAACCTTATATGAAGGAAGAGGGAGTTAAATAACATCTTAAAGCTCCCTCCAGCTTTAAAATCTATGATTCCTTAACTGATGGAATATCAAAAAGGACAGTTTTGAGTAACTACTGATTATTTAGGGCAGTTAAGTTGTATGTACATCTGGGGTAAGATTGGGTTCAATATCTATATGGTGAAATCACTTTATATGTCTCTTTTAAAATCTTGTGTTCTGTTTAAATGTGCTTTTAAAAGTTAAGTTCAGGTATAAATTGGTTTGGTAAAGCAGATGTTGCAGAAGCAATCTGTATCAAAGAGCAGTTTAGTACCTAATCCTGTGAGTGTGATAGTTGCTAGGGGACCATTCAGGATGTAAATTCATCAGTAAATACCTAGCAGTTAGATATCAAAAAGAAAGGGGGAAGCTTGGAATAAGTTAGTCAGATGGAGTGAAGGGAAAATTACTCTCTTCTGAGTGAAAAAGGAAAGAAAGAAAGAAAGAAAGAAAGAAAGAAAGAAAGAAAGAAAGAAAGAAAGAAAGAAAGAAAGAAAGAAAGAAAGAAAGAAAGAAAGAAAGAAAG
>NW_025350778.1:0-2928 GCF_016433145.1 Gracilinanus agilis
AGAGAGAGAGAGAGTGAGTGAGCTGAACTGATTTTGTTGAGGATTATAGGAATGGAGGTTCAATCAAACAGTCAGCACATCAAAAGTTTTAACATAGTAAAGACAACCAAAAGGAACAGATGGCCAGGTACTCAGAGGGTAAGAAGTACATGTGAAATCCTCTCCTTTCCAGCACACTGGCATTAGCTTATACAAATGCAAGTCTTTGATATTACAAAAGACCTGCAGAACCTGCCTGCTAGCTTTCAGACTGTAGATAACAGTAGAGGTGTGATTTTTAAGTTCCACCAAATTTAAGTCCCCACCAATTTAAGGATTCAGAAGTCAATTATGTGAAATATTAGAAATATATCTGTAAGTCTGGTCCACGAGCACTCTGCTCATTAGAGTCAGCTTTTGAATAAATCTTTAATATCTTCATGATTCATGATACCTGAAACCCTTTACTTACGCCAATGACTGAGGTCTAGATTTGTCAGATATTGGCCTACTAGGATCATTTGCTTTATACATAATCTGTTGAACTGATTAACCTCTCTCTTTTTTAAAACCACTATCAGATAGTTTTGATGATTACTGCTTTGTACTATAGTATGAGATCTGGTATTGCTATGACCCTTTCCTTCTCTGCTTCCCACTTTTTTTCATTATTTCCCTTGAGACCCTCGGTTCCTTTCCTCTCTACATGAATTTTGTTATTATTTTCCTAGTTCTATAAAGTAATCCTTTGGGTATATTAAGACTTCCTCTCAATGAAAATTAAGTCTAGGAGCAAATTCTCACCAAGGGGAATGGTTATGAGGCAGAAGGAGAGACTGTATTCACCCATCTTAGATTGGAATCAGGTAGTCCAAGACTAAAAATGGTTGTGTGGTGAGTGAGGAGGTGTCATACAGGATCAGGACACATAACAATAATGACTTCCACTATAGTATGTTGCCTCCTTCATGAATTAATATTTTTGCTAATTAAATTTCCTCCCAAAATGCCCTTCAAAAACCAAATCGTACAAAACCAATAGAAAATAGAGGAGAGGATGACCAGCTAAATTATAGCACTAATACATGAATTGAATCAAAAAAAGAGTAAGGCTTTTGTTTTCCATGAATGTCAAGAAGAGAATAAAGACCAAGTATGTGTCAAGCCTCAAATGAAATATTAGATTTCAGAATAGCCAAGAGGGAGAAAGGAATAAAGATGATAATAAGTTATGGGCTTGGAAAGGGAATGGTAAAAAAAGCAAAGTAAATTCTAGGAACTTGAGGTAAGATGTTAAGAGGGAATGGTGCATCTTTGAGAAGAGATTGGGTTCAATTTAGCTTATAAAACTAATTGCAGAGATCAAAGGCATATTTAAGAAAGGCCGAAGAGAACAAATTAATTTTAAAAATTATGGTTAAATTGAGAAACACATAAATACTTTTAGAAAGGAGAAATAGGCTAATTGTGGAAAGTGTAGATTGGTAAGTCTGAAGCCAACAGCAGGCAAAATTCAGGAACCTATGATCAGATGATTTCTGGTCACTTAGAGAAGAAATTTCTCTCCCCACATCCTGCATATGTTCAATAAGAAATGATCATGCAAAACTAACTTCATTTTCTTTCTGAGTGAAAGTTTCCAAATAAAAGGAATGGAAAAGATAAGAGTATCCTGTAGGCACTGGTTTCCAGTTTTCTCAAAGGCATCTAATGAAACTTCTCAAGATATCTTTGTGAAAAAATGAAGAAATGTTGAGATGCTACCAGAGTCTCCAGAGAAAAAACTATATGGGCTCAGTAAGAGACACAGATGATAATTCAATGGACTTTTATCTAAAGAAAATCCTTATCCAAAATGTCTTAAATATGGGGTTGCTGTTAACTCAGATTAAACTCTATAGTTTTTATCTAAAGCTTACCATCAGGGAAATGTCTGATTGAAAAAGTAGGTGGGCTGGTGAGAAATAAGAAGTGGATAACTTTACAGGCATCTCTGTAAAATCAGTGAAAAGTAAGGGAACCTCTGAATGGGGAAGAAATGGGAGGGAATGGATAAGATACATAAAGGATAGGCTGCAATGATAATAAGGGCTAGCATTTATTAAGCACCTACTATGTGCCAGGCACTGGGCTAAGTGCTTTACAGTTATTCTCAGTTGATCCTCACAACAACTTTGCAAGGCATTATTCTCATTTTATAGATGAGGAAACTGAGGCAGACAGCAGTTAAATGGTTTGCCCAGGATCACATAGCTAGAAAGTGTCTGAGGCTGGAAGTCAGGTCTTCCTGACTCCAGGCATTGGGCCACCTGGCTGCTCATCTTCTTTGCTGGAAATACAGGTATAATAAAGGTTCTTTGACAGGGGCCAGATCACAATCGTTCTATTGGAGTTCATTTTTTCTCCACTACAAGACACATCCTTTGCTTCTCCCCATCAGACCAAAGTTCCATGAAGGAAGTGACTTTATAATTTTCATCTCTGTAGATGTAGTTTGCATATTTCCTGCCTCCAACAGCTGACTCCCCAAATCCAGACCCACCAATTGCTTCTCTTTAAGGACCTCCATATTCCCTCTTTCCTTCCCTTTGGATTTCTGTGCCTGTTGCTCACTGCCTGTCAGATATATCACCTAGTGACAGCCCCAAGTATCTTGTCCCCTTACAACTTTTTTCCACAGGTTTTATCAAGGAAAGTCAATAAGCATTTTTAAGCCCCTACTGTGTGCCAGTTCTTATATTGAGCAAAGAAGAACAAAGGATGATTTTTTTTAGTTTTTTTTTTTTTTCAATTTACTAATTAGAGGCCATAAATTTCCACATCAGGTTTCCCGGAGTTATATGATCTAAATTGTCTCCCTCCCTTCTCCCCTATCCCCCCCTCCCTGAGCTGCCAAGCAATTCAATCATGCAAAACATTTCCACATTCATTTTCGTAAGTGAATACTTT
>NW_025350779.1:0-5833 GCF_016433145.1 Gracilinanus agilis
GTATAAAGTATATGCTATAGTATATTATATAATTTTATAATAATATAATTTCTATACTATAATATTATTTAGCATATATGATATTGTTTGTCTTTTGTTTTGGAAGAGGACCAAAGACATCAGGAAATGATTTCTTGATTTATGCCTGAATTGGATTTCAGCAGGGTAGAATTGCACATCATCAGCCTCACTCGCTCTCTCTTTCCGAGTCATGAAAGTCCAGGGGCAAGTCAAAAGTCAGGACAACTGATGAGATAGTATAGTACAATAGTATGTGTTCTATAGTATACGGTGTGGTACGGAATGGAAAAGGAGGTGGCTAGGAGGCTCTGTAGATAGAGCACTGGGTCTGGCATCAGGAAGACCCGAGTTCAAATCTGGCTTCAGACACTTACATGACCCTGAACACATCACTTAACCTCTGTTTGCCTTAACCCACTGGAGAAGGAAATGCCAAACCACTCCAGTATCCTTGCCAAGAAAACCCCACAGATAGTGTGGTCCATAGGATCATGAAAAGTTAGACACAACTGAGTAACAACAACATGGAAAAGAAAAGAAATGGTGTATAGAGAGTAATTTCATATTATTTCTAAATGACTCAGCAAAACCCTAATGGAAAGTATTATCTGGTCCCATTGAACCACCAGGATTTCCCCTAGAAATCAGCAATGCCTTTGTATGTATGATACCTCATAGTAGAATAATAACATCATTATTTATAACAGCATAGAATAATAACAGAATAAACTTCTTAAAGACAGAGATTGCTAGATTTTTGTCTGTGTTTCTCCTTTTATATCCACAGTTCCTTGCCCTTTGTGAGTACTTATATAAGTGTTTGATGAATTAAATTGAATTTGCATATCTATATGGGGAAAAGAGTGGGTTTTTTTCTCTCATAATTCTTTTGTTAAGTAGTTCAGAGAGGGTTTAGGATCCCCATTTGACAGAGAAAGAAACTAAGACTGAGACTCAAAAGACACAGAACTAAGTTCTAGAAAGGGAAAGAACCAAATCACCCTGTAGATCTGGGTTTTATTTTTACCTTTTTTGTGTGTCATGGACTCTTTTGGCAGTCTGATGAAACCTATGAACCCCTCCCCAGAATAATGTATTAAAATATAAGAGATAAATTACTAAGGATTATAAAGAAAACCAATTATATTGACTTTAAGATGTCATTTTCTATCCTTTCCAAGTTCATGGATCTCCTTGAAATCTATCCACAGAAAGAATCTGTGGATTCTGGTCAGGTTAAGGATCCCTGCTGTCAACCAACTGCAAAGTGCTATAGCTAGCTGTGTGAATGGTCATATCGAAGGTAAGCTGATGAATATGCTTCATAGATTGCATCCTTACATCTCAGAGGAAGAGGTGTCCCTTTTGGACAAGGCTAACTTTTTCACTTCCCAGATTTCTTTGAAACGATCTCCTTCAGAATTTCTTTTGGCACAATAGTAAGCCATCACATTTACATATCTTAACTTTCTCAGCCAGTCCCCAGTGGATGAGCACTCTCCCTCAGATTCCCATTTATTACCACCTCAAAATGAGTGAAAAATATTTGTATATAGCCTTTGGGTTTGTTTCACTTAGAACGAATCCCTCTCATACTCTGCCCTCCTAATTCTCCCCTTCTCTCTTTCCTTTCCCTCCTAGATCTCATTTGAGCGTATTTCTGTACCCAACTGTATATGTTTGTATGTGAGTCAGTAGAGTCAGGGACGTCTACTACCCCAAGCATGTGAAGGCTTCCCCCAGTAGAATGGGCAGATGAGAACAATTTGTTCCAATGGCCAAGAAGGTGGTAGTGGGTGCTTTGGAGCACTTAGAACTTGGACAGACATCAAAATGCATCCCAACTCATTGCCAGTCATCTTGACTTTTGTCTTGCCATTGGATTTCAGTGACTCTGGAAGAGTGAATGAGACTGAGGACTTTGTGCAATTCTGCCTTACTTAAATCCAATTCACGTGCAAGTCAAGACACGACCCCATGATGTCATTAGTCCCCTTTGAAAATGAAGGATGAACAGCATTATTCTTCTCTTCTTAGACCAATTCACATGAGATTGAGATCAAACATCAGCCACTTGCCCCATCCCTTCATCCTTGTTTGTATAGACTTCTCCCAGATTATATGAGATAATTCTCCCTAACATTCTCGTCCTTTCCCAGACTAGTGTCTTCTTCCTTCCCTTTTTATTCTTCTTTTAGGTTTATCAAGACATAGCATAAGCACTCCCAGGTCCTCTCATTAGACTTCCTCTATAATTAATTAGACTTCTTCTGTGATCCCTAATGATAATGGGCTTCAGAGGAGACTTAGGTGTGATCTCCCCATATTAGAGTGTAAGAAGTTTATCCTTATTTAGTCTCTTATGATCATTCATTCATGCTAACATGAATGCATTTTTTTGCATTTCTCTTAACTCTTATATTTGAACTTCCAAGTTTCTACACAGCTTTTTTCTTTTGGGAGATGTCCCCTATTTCATTAAAGATCTATCCCCCACCCTAATTATATTTAATTTTGTGGATAAGTTGTTATTTATTTATTTTTTAAACCCTTGCTTTCCATCTTAGAATCAATATTGTGGATTGGTTCCAAGGCAGAAGAGTGGTAAGGGTTAGGGAATGGCATTTAAGTGACCTGTCCAGGGTCACAGAGCTAGAAATTGTCTGAAGCCAGATTTGAACCAAGGATCTCTTGTCTCTAAGGACCTGACCCTTAATCCATTGAACCACCCCACTTGTCCCCTTAGACAAGTTATTCTTATCTATAAACCTAAAACACTTTACTTTCTAAAATATCTCTTTCAAGTTCTCCTATACTTTATAATGGTGACTGTTAAATCATGTGTGATCCTGACTGTGGCTTGTCTATAACTGAATTCGTTCTTTTTGGCTGCTTGCAGTATTTCTTTCTTTCTTTCTCTCTCTCTCTCTCTCTCTCTTTTTCTTTCTTCCTTTCTTTCTTTCTTTTTCTTTTAATTTAAATATTTTCCATGGTTACATGATCCATGTTCCTTCCCTCCCCTTTTTCCGTTCCCTCCTCCCAGAGCTGACAAGCAGTTCCACTGGGTTATACATATATTATTACTCAATACCCATTTCCTTATTAATCATTTTTGTAATAATCTTTTAAAAACCAAAACCCTACATCCATATAAGCAAGGGAAAAATCAAATGTTTTCCTTCTGCATTTCTATTCCCACAGTTCTTTCTCTTGATGTGGATAGCAATCCTTCTCCTGAGTCCCTCAGTATTCTCCTGGATCATTGCATTGCTATCAGAAGCAAAGTTGATTACATAGGATTGTCCCACAATGCTTCAGTCTCTCTCTATATATAATGTTCTCCTGGTTCTGCTCATTTCACTCCGAATGAGTTCATGGAGGTCTTTCCAGCTCATATGGAAATCAAGCAGTTTATCATTCCTTATAGCAAAATAGTGTTCCATCACCAACAAAACCACAATTTATTGAGCCATTCCCCAATCAAGGGACACCCCTTCATTTTCTGATTTTTTTTGCTACCACAAAGAGCGCAGCGATGAATATTTTTGTACAAACATTTTTCCTTATTATCTTTTTTAGAGTACAAACCTAGTAGTGTTGTTGGATCAAAGGGTACGCATTCTTTTTTTTTTTTTTAACTTTTTTAGAATATCTTTGCATGGTTAAAAAATTCATGATTCCTCTCTACCTCTTCCCTCCCCCCTCCAAAAACTGACAAGCAGTTCTTCTGGATTATACATGTATCATTGTTCAAAACCCATTTCCATGTTATTCATATTTACAGTAGAGTGATCCTTTAAACATCAAAACCTTAATCATGTCCCCATTGAACTACATGATCAAGCATATGTTTTTCTTCCGTGTTTCTGCTCCCACAGTTCTTTCTCTGGATGTGGATAGCATTCTTTCTCCTAATTTCCTCTGGATTGTTCTGTATCATTGCATTGCTGCTAGTAGAGAAGTCCATTACATTCAATTGTGCCACAGTGTATCTGTCTCTGTGCATAGTGTTCTCCTGGTTCTGCTCCTTTCACTCTGCATCAGTTCCTGGAGATTGTTCCAGTTCACATGGAATTCCTCCAGTTCATCATTCCTTTCAGCACAATAGTATTCTATCACCATCAGATTCCACAATTTGTTCAGCCATTCCCCAATCGAGGGACACCCCTTCATTTTCCAATTTTTTGCCACCACAAAGAATGCAGCTATGAATATTTTTATATAAGTATTTTTCCTTATTATCTCTTTGGGATGCAAACCCAGCTGTGGTATGGCTGGATCAAAGGGCAGGCAATCTTTTAACGCCCTTTGGGCATAGTTCCAAATTGCCTTCCAGAATGGTTGGATCAATTCACAACTTCATCAACAGTGTATTAATGTCCCAATTTTTTGCAATACTTTTTTCATTTGACCTGGTAGCTGTTGATTTTGGCTCTAGAAGTTTTTATTTTGGGGTTTCTTTCATGGTTTAATTCGTGAATTCTTTCTATTTCTACTTTGCTCTCTGGTTCTAAGAGATCTAGACAATTTTCTTTTAAGATTTCTTGAAATAGGTTTTGTTTTGTTTAGTAGGACATGGCTTTTAGATGGTTCAATGATTCTTAAATTATCTCTGCTCAAATCTGTTTTCTATCGTTGTCAAATCTGTCAGTTGTTTTTGTTACGAGATACTTTACATTGTCTTCCTTTTTTTTTTTTTTAGTCTTTGACTCTGAATATTTCTTGTTTCATGTGGTAATTGGCTTCTATTTATACCAGACAATTAAGGTTGGGTGCTATGATGCTCCAAGAGCTACTAGACAGATCCCATCCTCAACTTCAGCAAGCTTTTAACATGCTCTTATTACCATTCCCCCCATTGACAAATAGTCAAAGAATATGAACAAGTAGTTTTCAGATGAAGAAATCAAAACTATCAGTAATCATATGGGAAAAAAAGTTCTAACTCACTTTTGATTAGAGAAATGCAAATTAAAACAACTCTGAGATACCACCTCACACTATCAGATTGGCCAATATGACAGTAAAGGAAAGTGATGAATATTGATGGGGATATAGAAAAATTGGGACACTAATGCATTGTTGATGGAGCTGCAAACTGATCCAACCATTCTTGAGGACAATCTGGAACTATGCCTAAAGATTTATAAAACAAGGCATACTCCTTGATCCTGTAATACCACTACTAGGTCTACAGCCAAAAGAGATAAAAATAGAGAGGAAAGGACCTACTTGTAAAAAAATATTTAGAGCAGCTCTTTTTGTGGTGGCAAAGAATTAAAAATTAAGAAGATGTCCATCAATTGGGAAATGGCTAACCAAATTGTGGTATATGATGGTGATGGAAAGCTATTGGGCTGTAAGAAATGAGAAGCAGAAGAGCTGGAAAGACCTACATGAACTGATGCAGAGTAAAATAAGGAGAACCAGAAGAACATTGTACACAGTAACTACAATGTTGTGGAATGATCAATGGTGATAGATTTAGCTACTCTCAGCAGTACAATGATCTGGGACAATTCTGAAGGACTTATGACAAAGAATGCTATCCACCTCCAGAGAAAGAACTGTTGGAGTTGGAGAAAGCATTAAAACCTTAGTTTATTTAGTTTTTAATTTGATTTTATTTAATTTTATTTAATTTTAATATCTCTTGGTTCCTGGGTGCTATGATACTCCACGTGCTACTGGACAGAACCCATCCTCAGCCTCTGCGAACCTCTCCCTCTCTCTCTGTCTCTGTCTGTCTGTCTGTCTCTCTTTCTCTCTCTCTCTTTCTCCCTCTCTCTCTCCCTTTCTCTCTCTCTCTCTC
>NW_025350780.1:0-7282 GCF_016433145.1 Gracilinanus agilis
AAGTCTATAACATTAAAGTTGGAGCATAAAGCGAGAGTCAGCAGTGAGAGTGAAGTAAGCCCATGCTGCTAGGCAATAATAGATGGGCTTTAAAAAAAAGAAAAGAAAAGAAAAGAAAAGAAGGCGGGGCATGGCGATTCACAGAGCAGAGACGTGACCTCCTTCTGTGGCCCCGAGGCTTGGCCACTCAGCTTGGTAGATATTAAATTCAGTTCAACCTTAGAAGCATTTAAAAATGTCTACCATGTGCCAGCCACTGAGCTTGGTGCTGGGAATACAAAGACAAAAATCTGAACCGGCTTCACGCCAATTCTCCCCTTCCCCCCTTCCAGCTCCCACTGCTCCTCAAGGAGCTTCCATTCTGCCTGGATTGCTTGTGTAGCTAGGAATCAAGATTTTCTGGGTACCAGGTTTAGGTTTAGGTTTAAGGCTGAGGCCCCAGAAAGGAAGGGAGTATTTATTAAGAACTTGATAGATACTCTCTCCTTTCATTCTCACAACAATCTTGAGAGGTAGGTAGGCACTATTTATTATCCTTGTTTTATAGTTGGGGAAACTGAGGCTGGCAGTGATTAGATGACTTGCCCAAGGTCACACAGCTAAAAAGAATTTGAGTTTGTACTCAGATGTTCCTGACTCCAAGTCTAGGGCTCCATCTCATCTTGATATTAAACAGACTTTAACAGTCAGGCTCTGACTTCTCTTTCCAGGCTTATTGCACAAGATTCCCTTTCAAATGTCTGTTCTAGCCCAAGAGATCTATTTGCTATCCCCCTCTTCACAAGTGCCAGCTGCCTTCTCTCTCTTTCTGCATAGGCTGCCTGTCCTCCCATACCTGGAGTGTTCTCCCCTCCTCTGCTTCTTAGAATTTCTATGTGTATTGAGACATGTCTCAGGTATGTCTGACTCTTCATGATCCCATTTGAGGTTTTCTTGGCACAGATACTGGAGTGGTTTTCCATTTCCTTCTTCAGCTCATTTTACAGATGTGAAAACTGAGGCAAACAGGATTAAGTGACTTTCCCAGGGTCACACAGCTAGTAAATATCTGAAGTTGGATTTAAAACTCAGATCTAACTCCAGAACTGGTGCTCTTTCTACTGTACTTTCTAACTTAGAATTCCTATCTTCAAAACTCAACTCAGTTGTCACCTCCTACATGAGACCTCTCCTCATTTACCCAGTTGCTCCCCCCCACCAAATAAGTGCCTTCCCACATTACTTTGCACTTACTCTGCACATATTTCCTATTTATTTTTATCTGTATGTTTATCATTTCCAATCAAAAGACTAAGTTTCTTAAAGGCAAGAGTTGTTCTTTTTGTCAATGAATTCTCAGAGACTAGCATAGACCCTGGCACATAATAGGTAGACCCTTAAGAAATACTTATTGATTGAATGAAAGTCATCAGTGCCTTAAGGGTGAAAGGTGTCCATTACTCATTAAAAATACTTATCTTCCATCTTAGAATCAATATTATATATTGGTTCCAAGGAAGAAGAGTGGTGAGGGCTAGATGATGGAACTTAAGTGACTTGTCCAGGGTCACAAAGCATTCTGTGTTTGATACCAGATTTGAATCCAGACCCTCCTTTTCTGAGTGGGCCTGGCTCTCAGTCCACCGGTGTACCTACCTGTCTCCTGCTCTTGAGGTTTTAATCTTGGATTTCTTTTATAGAAAGACGAGCAGGAGATTTCCAGAATAAGGATACTATATCTTTTCCCTGGCTTGGGCCCAAGTGAAGATTCTGTAATGTACCCTTCAAACAAACAAGAAGATCTGTACAGGAAAGATGCTATGGGCCACTTCTGAGGATACTGAATGGTTTGAGGGAAAGACCACTGGTTGTCATTGATCCCTTTCTTAATTGACCAGAGCAAATCTCAACTTCTAAGAACTTCTGTTTCTTCTTTAAAACAATGGGACTGGTTTAGATGATATATCTAGTTCTTGCTTGTTCTAATTTTCAATGAATCTCTGTAACTCCAGCCTTAGATTTTTGATTTTGATTATTTTTTTTTTGGCCACTGGCTAACTGTATGACTTTGGAAAAATCAATATATTTCCCTGAGCCTCAGTTTTTCTGTTTATAAAGTGGGAAAAGTACATAGAATTACAAGATTTTAAAGTTGGAAGGAACCCCATGTACTTAAAAAAATTAATAGTCATTTAATTTAATCCTTTCAGTTTCCAGAGGATAAAATTAGGCCACACGGGTAACAGGGGCAGAACCAGGATTGTTGTGTGCTTTGTAACCTGCCCTTTGATTGATTGAAAAGAGTAGTAGGAAATTAAGAAGAGCCATCACAATGGAAAGAATCCAGTGTGGAGAAAGAAAACTTGTTTTAGTTGAAATCCAATCAACTTTTCACCACACACTTTTTCTTGGTTGTAAAGGCACTCAAAATACTACCTATAGTTTGCTTGAAGATAGTATATTGAACAGTTATTTCTTTAAAAATTGTTTTATTTAGAATATTTTTCATGGTTACATGATTCATGATTTTCCCCACCCCTCTCTTCTCCCCTCTGCCCCCTCCTGGGGCTAACAAGCAATTCCACTGGGTTATACATGTATCATTGTTCAAAACCCATTTCCATGTTATTCATATTTGCAGTAGAGTGATCCGTTAACATCAAAACCATAATCATATCCCCATCAAACCATGTGATCAATCATATGTTTTTCTTCTGCCTTTCAGCTCCCACAGTTCTTTCTCTTAAATTCCTCTGGATTGTCCTAGATCATTGCATTACTATTAGTAGAAAAGTCTATTACATTTGATTGTGCCACAGTGTATCAGTCTCTGTGTACAATGTTCTCCTGGTTCTGCTTCTTTGAACAGTTATTTCTGACAACAACTATCACTTATTTGGCACTCCCTTATTTCCCTCACTTGTTTTCCCTTTGTTGGGGAGGGGGTAGAAATGAGTAAAGGGTCCACTTTTGTTCTGAAATCCAGTGTTCAGGTTCCTTTCTAGAATTCTGTTGCCTAGCTTTGCTCTGAGGTTCCTGATTCTGGAATCCAGGGGACTATGGAGAGCATATTTGGGGGCAGAGCTGTGATACCTCCCCTGTTAGGATTAGTCCATTGACTTTATCTTCATTAGACCTTTAGGAGGCTACTCTAGTAGGCTAATCCAAGGCCTTGAGCATCTGCAGCTAGAGGACGAAATGGATAGAATGCCTCACGTAGAATTAGGCAGATTCACCTTCCCGAGTTCAAATCTGGTTGTCTGGTTTTTTAGGCACTTACTTGCTGTGTGATCCTGGGCAAGGCACTTAACCCTGATGGCCTCAGTTTCCTCATTTATAAAATGAGCTGGAAATGGCAAGCCACCCCAGTTTCTCATAAAATGGGTTGGAGGAGGAAATAGCAAACCACTCCAATTTCTCTGAGGAGAAAATGGGATTAGAGAGTCAGACACAACTGAAAACAACAGAACCATCTCTTCATTAAACCTGGGAGGGATTATTCTGTAGAGATAATATTCATAAAGTGAGGCAGAATGAATCGAAATTAGTCATTAAGAATGGCTTCCTGATTTTGAGGACCAGGGAGTTGTTGAAATGAGTATCAGGGGGAGCCCTTTCCTTAAGATCTTAAGAATCTACACTAGACTGCTTGAGATTGGCTATATCTAGCCTTGCCCGAAGGTAGACATATGAAATAGGCAACTTCATGTTTCTTTGACCTAATTATTCTAGCAAACAGCCCTGGGTAGCTAACTCTGGATTACTGTTCTTTCTCCTCAAAAAATATATTCAGCTCACATATTATGACTTTCCATTAAATTCAATGAGGATTAATTTAGCACCAGTTGTGTGTAGAACCCAGTACTCTACACAGAGGGAAAATCTGGACAAGACAGTCTCTGACCTCATGGGGCTTATAGTCTAGCAGTGAAATCTGATATATATATATACTAAAATGTAAAATAGCATATTTGAGCATTAAAAAGAAACAAGAAAAAATCAGCATCCTCCAGGCAATGTGACTTTGGCTGACTTGGTCTGGGCTCTAGATTCAGCTTTCACCTCTTACACTTATTACCTGTATGACCTGGCAAATCACTTAATAATCTCTGAATCTCACTTAATCTTTCCTTAACTATAAAATAAAGAGGTCGGGCTAGATCAAGGGTCAGTAGACCATAAAGCCTACAGCTTTTCTATTGCCTGTGAGTTGAGAATGGTTTTTACATTTTTTTTTTGCATTTAAACAATTTTTATTAGTAAGATTTTAAAAATGGGGTTGGGAGTTGCAGAGTTGGCAGGCCTGCTGCTTCTACTGATAATAAAGCTCCAAGTTCATTCCATCATGGATCTCATAGTCACCCAGGGAAACGTGGTCCTTGAAGATTGTGTACCATTTCTTCAGGACAATCTTGTTCCAACGGGTGCCTGTTTGAGCCGCAATCAATTTCTTCAGGTCTCCTATCGTGTCATCCGTGTTGCACTTCACACGGACCTTCTTGCCCAGACGGTCGTTACACACAACCTCGATCATGGCTCCCAGATACCCCCGACCTCCTTGTTTGGCCTCAGCCTCTGGCTGTGACTCTGCTTATCTGGACGGCCCTTGTCCCTGGCAGTGCCTTCGGACATTCACCCCGAATCCCACGCCACCCCTGAACCGGCCCACGATCTCAGTACCGGTTCGGTGCCCACCTCTCTGGTTTTTACATTTTTAAAATAAAGTTTTATTGTAATTATAAAGGTTAAAAAACCCAGTTTTTTTTTTAACCCTTACCTTCTGACTTAGAATCAATACTGTGTATTAGTTCTAAGGCAGAAGAGTGGGAAGGGCTAGGTAATGGGAGTTAAGTAACTTGCCCAGGGTCACACAGGTAGCAAGTGTCTGAGGTCAGATTTGAACCCAGGACCTCCCATCTCTGGGCCTGGCGCTCAATCACTGAGCTACCCAGCTGCCCCCCAAACCCAATATTCTTAGCTCTTGATGGTATACAAAAAGGAGGCAAAAGGCCATAGTTTGCTGACCTGGGGACTAGATGCTAGTCTCAGAAGTCCCTCCTTGCTCCAGATTTTAGGCTCCCATGGTCTCCTCTAAATGCTGAGAAGGCTGGGATTTTCTTTGCCTGATCAATATTCCAACTGTTACTTTTATGGAAAGGCAATCATTCTGGTATACTGGGAGTTTCTTCATCATCCCGGCTCTGGCCCAGCAGCTGCTGGCAAGATGAAAGGCAGTCTGGGACTAAATCCCCACAGAAGAGAGGGCCCTGAGAAGACTAACAGTTAACAGGTGTTTGCAAGCTTGCAGGCACTTTCCTGTCTGCCCTCTGGACTCCAGGAAACTTCCCCCACCCTCTCCACCAAGCCTTGTCCTTGGTTACAGCAAATTGGATTTGGGGATGTTTTGTCCCCTCTGACACAAAACAGATCACTTGCTAAGAGGATATTCTCCAGCAGACAGTGTATGGAACTCAGCTTTAGCAGAATCAATCCCATGCTCCTACAGGAAAGAAGCCATCCCTCTGAAAGTTAGAGTCAAAGGAGACACGGGAGAGGAAATGGTTAGAAATCTAGGAAAAGAAACCAGCCACGTAAAAGCTTCCCTGATCCCTGTACGCTGTTCATTTCCTTTGGCATACACTCATTTCAGATTAGTAGAGAGAGATGTCCATGGGGGTCATTTGGTTTCTGCAGCTTGGAGGGGAATGAAGCCTTTCTGGGCTGTGGCCCAGCTGGGTCAAGGGCAGGGAGGGGAAACAGAACACTGGAGGTGGGTTTTATTTTTTTCTTGCTTTTGGGAGTCAGATATGAATGAGTGGGATGTGTAAATGAGCTTAGGCTTCAGAACAGGCAAGAGGGAAATCCTTCTTATGTTGTAAAGTTGCAGTTGTCTATCCTTCCCTTCCCTCCTTTTTTCTCTTCTCTTCTCTTCTCTTCTCTTCTCTTCTCTTCTCTTCTCTTCTCTTCTGTCTCTCCTCTCTCTGTGTGTCTCTGTCTCAGTCTGTCTCCAGATGGTCCAGGTCATGATTATGAATAAAGTAAAAGGCTTCTGCACTGAGGATAGTAGCTGAGGTCAGGTGGTTCTAAGAAAAGGCCAAAGTAAGTGATAATATTTTTAAAACTCTAGGTCCCCAAGTGAAATTTTTCCAAGGGGTTTCTCTTCATCTTCACTGCCTACAGAAACATCTTGGCCATTTTTATGTCCAAGTTTATTAAGTCCACATTATTAAGTGCTGAGCTCGGCAATAGGAAAACCTGAGTTGGAATCCCTGCTTCAGATGTGTGGCTCTGGGCAAACTCAGTTTCTTCATCTGTAAAATGGGGATAGTGTTAGCATCTATGTCCCAGAGTTATCTTGAAGATCAAACAAGAGCATTTCTGTAAAGTGCTTAGTCTGGCACATAGTAAGTAATAGATGCTTAATAAATATTTTTTCCCTTCTTCCCAAGAACAAATCAGTGAACTCCAACAGAAGGCTTTTGATTCTTGAACTTATTCCTGTGCTCTTGAAATGACTTAGCATTACTTTATAGAAACCTCATATTTACTTACATACACTTTTTTCTGCTCACCTATAAACCCCTCAAGGGGAGGAATTGTTTAATTTTTGACCTTGTATACCCAGTGCTTAATGCAAAGCCTTATTAGCTGACATAGTAATTGACAGTATAAAGACCATTTAGGTAGTACAGTGGATAGAGTGCCAGGCATGAGTTAGGAAGACTTGAGTTCAAATCTGGCCTCAGACACTTCCACACCTGTTCAGGGCAAATCACTTAAACCTGTCTGCCTCAGTTTCCTCCTCTGTAAAGTGAGCTGGAGAAGGAAATGGTAAATCCTTCAGTATCTTTGCCAAGAACATCCCCCAAAAAGGTCATAAAGAGTTGGACAGGATAGAAATGACTAAACAACAATAAATTTTTATTCACTTCCTCTATCCTTCCTTGTTTCTAAGTCCAGCACTCTATCCATGTCAACCTGATATCTATTTGTTTATCAAATCAAATGGGATGCCAATCTCATCAGAGTCTTATTTGTTACCTATGTCAATAATACTAGGTGTTTTTCTCTCTTCTTCTTCTGGGAGGCCTGGGACATGGTCCATAAATGAAACCCTAGATACTGGCCCTCTGTGAAAAATATCTATGATAGGATTTATCTGATAAACCCTGAAGGATGGATTTGGACTCAGATGACCTGGGTTCAGATACTTCTTCTGCCATTTACTGTACAACCTTGGACAAATCACTTAAAAATCTGTGGGCCTCAGTTTCCTCTGAATCAAATAGTTCCTTCCTTCCTT
>NW_025350781.1:0-3102 GCF_016433145.1 Gracilinanus agilis
ATATACACACATACACATTTATTATGTATTTATGTATGCACATACATACCTATATAGTGTATGGGGTATTCAAGAAAGACTAGTAACTGGTATGAGGGCTTACTTAATTCTTTTCAGGGCCACTTTCCTCCTTTGGTGTCCACCTGCCACCCAGATGTCCCTTGTGGTTCCAAGAAACTGTAGCACCACAGTAGCCAGATCCTGGCACACTGTCTAGAGGCGAGCTAAAGTAGGTTGAAGGTAGACCTCAAATCCATCAGTGAGTTAGGAGGATGTCTACTCCAAGCATCTGAAAACTTCCCACACTGAAAGGGACAGATGAGAACAATTAGTACCCATGGCCATGAAAGGAGCAGAATCAGGCTCTGTGGAATACTTAGAGCTTGGTCAGACATCAAAGATGCCAAGATCATCCACTGCATCCCAAGCCATCACCCGTCATCTTTGACTTTTATCTTGCCACTAGACTTTGATGACTCCAGAAGAGAGGGTGAGGCTGATAATTTTGTACAACTCTACCTTACTTAAATCCAATTAATGTGAAAATCATAAGGCATCAACAATGATGTTATTTTGGCCCTCTTCAAATCTCAAGTACAACAACCAACCAAACTACCTATATATAATAAACACATATACATATATGAATAAATAAATATACACACATATTTATTATGCTTTGCCTGCTATTGTTAGTTTATTTTTTTCTTAGTTAGATGCTAACTCAAATTACCCAGCCTAGTAAGGACTTTTAGTCTGTCTAATACAAATGTGTTTGTGTTTGCGTTGGGGTGGGGTGAAATGGGGTGTTCTTCTTCTTTTTTTTTTTTAATAAAATATCACTTTTTGTTTTGTTTTGTTGTTTTCTCTCAGGCTCCAGCCTTGTTTTCATCTCCTCTGTTCACGAGTGTGGGCACTTCTCTACTTGGTGCTACCAGGATGGTGCTGAATATAAATGAGCAAGCAAATTAGACACTGCTCGGCTATTCATTTTCTTGGCGTGCTGAATAATCCCCAAACCACAGCTGATGGTAGGTTGAAAGGTAGCTTAGCTCCGTGAGTCCTCTCAGGTGTTTGGGCAAGAGACTTGGTTCTACCTATAGGTGCTGAGTTATTAACCAGTCTGGAGCTCCAAAGCATCTCAGTCCACTGACCTCACAAGGCCAAGGCGTAATGTTTTTCCTCTAATAATCACCTGGATTGAAAATAAAGGTTGCCTTGTTTCATGAATGGAATGGCTATGCATTCCAGCGTTCAAATTAATAAATTTTCCATGAATCCATAACAGATACATCTTTGTTCAGCCACAGAACGTTGATATAAATTGTAGCTTTTCAGGACGGCCCTGTCAAAAGCATAATATATCACAGAATAGCGGATACAAGTTCAAAAGTACATATAATAATATAATTAAGATAGCTTGACAAGAATGTATTTTAAAAGTATAAAATACCTGCAGGTATAATAGCTTCATAAAGTCTGTCAGATTTACTTCTACTGTGAAGAAATTTAAAATGTTTTACTTTAATGTGATGCAAATGAACTCTGGGATATGCATATAACACAGTCCTTAAAAAATAGGTAGAGAGCAAAGAATAAAAGTCAGGTTCAGGCCAACAAGATATTCAACTTTTTGGGTGACTGGATAATAGATCAAACAAACAGATTGGGGAGCAACATTGGGTTGTTTGTGGAAAATACCAATTTTGCATTTTTTCCCCTCGTTGGTTGTAGGAAAGGAAGCGTTTTTATTCAAAATTAATGATTCCCTCTGTACATTTTTCTTCCTGCTCAAAAGGTTCGGGCATAATTCTTGTTTAAAGCAAAAGCAATTTTTATATAATTACCAGGCCATGGAAAATTATTTTTCAACGTACTAAAAGCTAAGGGAGTGAAATGACTTATGCCCAAAAGAAAGCTTCCTGGGACTTCCTGGTCTACTCAAGGACAAGCTGCCTCCAGTCAAGTAGGAATCAAATCATCTCATCTCTATGTATTGTGGCTATGTCTGTGTTGTAGTGGAAAGAGCAATAAATTGTGTTTCCATGATAGGATCTTAGGCCTTAGAGCTTATTTTGGTTAGCCTCTTCATTTTACATATGAGGAAACTGAGGACAAGAGAAGGCAAATGACTTGCCTGACGTGACTATAAGCAGTAAAAACAGCAGAATTTGGAACTAAAACCCCTGATTCTAAATCCAATGTTCTTTCCTCTGAATCATAGTTCCGTGACCCCAGATAAATCATTTAACTTTTCTGCCCTTCAGTTTTCCTTTCTTTTTTTTTAAACCCTAATATTTTGCCTTAGAATCAATACTAAGTATTGGTTCCAAGGCAAAAGAGTGGTAAGGGTTATGCAGTTGGGGTTCAGTGATTTGCCCAAGGTCATGCAGCTAGGAAATGGACCTCCCTTCTCTAGGCCTGGCTCTCTATGACCTTCAGTTTTCTGATCTCTAATATTAATGATGATAGCATTTAAGTAGCCCTTTAAGATCTGCAAAGTACCTTACATGCTATCTTATCTGATCCTTCCAACAATCCCAGGGGGTAGGTGCTATTATTGTCTGATTTTACAGATGAGCAAATGGAGGCACAGAATGGTTAAGTGACTAGCCCAGAACCACACAGATAGTAAGTGCCTGAGGCAGGATTCAAACTCAATTCTTCTTGATTTCTGTTCCATCACTCCGTTCAGTAAGCCACCTAACTTGACAGGATCCAATCCAGCTAGAAATTCTAAAATCATTTGTTATTTTAGAGACCTAGTCTCTAAATGTGATTTTAGCAGGAAGACATCCCTGTGTGAATAGGAAATAGAAAATGATTAGGTTTTAATTTGGAAGCACAATAATCATTGAATTAATCTTATTGATTAAGAAATAGAATGGGGATTATTCAGGTCCAAAAACTTTCCTTTGGAACTTCCTTCCACTAGTTTGGTTTGTCTGCACTGAAATTTAACCATTCCCCCACCCAACATCTTCATTTCTTGTCTTCCTCAGATAAAATCCTACCTTGTATAAAACATCTTTCCCAATCCACCTTAGGACTATTGCTTACCTTCTGCTGTTTGTTTACAATTTCATATATATATGTATATAT
>NW_025350782.1:0-2771 GCF_016433145.1 Gracilinanus agilis
CCTTCCTTCCTTCCTTCCTTCCTTCCTTCCTTTCTAATGTTATTTGGTCTTCACCATGTTCTACACTGCTGAACTCTTTAAAAATATTTTCATTTATTTTGTTAAATATTTTCCAATTGCATGTAAAAAATTTAATAATCATTTTAAAGAAATCTAGATTTGAAATTAGCTGCATCCCACAAGTTTTGGAATGCTGTCTCATTGTTGTCATTTTCTTTAATGAATTTAGTGTTTCTGTGATTTGTTTTTTAATCCACTCATTCTTTAAGATTAGATTATTTGTTTCCAATTAATTTTTGATCTATGCCTCAATGGCCCTTTAGTGAATATAATTTTTGTTGCATCGTGGTCTGTAAAGGATACATTTAATATTTCTGCTTTTCTGTATTTGCTGGTGAGGTTTTTTTATGCCCTAATACATGATCAATTTTGTGAAGGTATCATATGCAACTGTGGAAAAAGTATACTTCTTTTTAGTCCCATTCAGTTTTATCCAGAGATCTATCATATCTAACATTTGTGAGATTCTATTTATTTCTTTGACTTCTTTCTTATTTATTTCATGGGAAGATTTATTTATCTCTGAGAAGGTAAAGTTGAGGTTCCCTGCAAGTATAATTTTACTATCTATTTCCTCCTGTAATTAATTTAACTTTTTAAGAATTTTGATGCTATACAATTTGGTGCATATGTTTAACAATGATATTTACTTCATTGTCTATGGTTCCTTTTTATTTTTTTTTAGCAAAATGTAGTTTCCCTGCATTTATCTCTTTTCATTGGGCCTTTTTTTGCTTTTACTTTGTCTCAAAATCTTAAACACATGGTAAGTGGCCTGAAGCCAGTTACCAAATGTCAACAATAAACTCCAGAGTCTCTCTAAGACATTTTCTTTCATGCCATCCCAACTCTACTGGAAGCTAACTCCCTAGCTTCTCCATAGGAGGAAGTTGCATCACCTGAGGACTCTTATTTACTATATACCTAGATCCCTGTTAGGTATTCATAGAACAAACATTGAGACTACAAGGAGGCTAAAAAAAAAAAAAAAAGAAGTTAGAGAGGGAGGGTAGTAGTGATAGGGGGGAAATCAGGGAAGACTTTTTTTTAGAGATACTGGTACTTGAAGAAAGAGGTAGGTGGTGTAGTAATAGATCCCCGAGTCTGGAGTCAGGAAGATCAAAGTTTAAATCTGGCCTCAGAAACTTATTAGTTGTGTGACTCTGGGCAAGTCACTTAACTCCTATTTGCCATAGTTTCTCATCTATAAAAATGGAAGTCACTGGAGAAGGAAATGGTAATCCATTCCAGTATCTTTGCCAAGAAACTCAATGGGCAAAGTCCTTGGGGTCATGTAGGGCTGGACATCATCTAAAAACTGAACAATAACAACAAGTCTGGAAATATAGGTTGGACATGGTTGTGAAAGGCTGTAAAAGATAACGAGATGTGTTCCATTTTATCCTGAAGGCAATAGGGAGTCATGGAGTTTTTAGAGTAGGAGAGCAACATGGTTAGTAAAGCGAGTAAAGAAAATCACTATTCCTTACTTCCTTTCACAGAGGAGCTATAAGCTAACCAAGAAATGCTGATACAGGCGGGTGTATTAGTAGACATTCCTCCTCCCATCTGTCTGTGGGTTTGCCTTTCTGCCTCTAGGGGCCCAACAACATGTGAAACAGGGAACACGTCCTATCTCGGCTCTCAAGTCCTCCTGATGCCCCTTGAAATGAAGCCATAAGAACATCATCACTCTAATTAATATCAACACAGAAGGACAATGAATGTTCTAGCTGGGGGGGGGGCTTCCCAGGAGCCAGCTCCCCAAACCATTTCTCCTGTTATCACTCTCAAAGGGGGAGCACTTTATCACTGTGGGGTAAACTTTCCTCTCAAGCAAAGATTCTCTGCCTTTCGCCCAGATGCAGAGTTGGGGAGAGACATCTGTGCACCGTATGTATTTCAAAAGGCTCCAAAGAGAAACATGAACTTGGAGAGGAAGACACTGGGAGTAGTGCCCTCATGGTCTTCCATATTTTTCCTTGACATTTTCATGACAGAATCCATGTAGGACATCATAAAAAATATAATGCATGTTTACTGGAAGCTTTATAGCTCTATAAAACACAAACAAACAGCATTTGAGATCAAAGTAGCCTAAAAAACAGAAGCATTGGCTTCTGGAATAAAAGCTAATAAATCTATCATTTTTTTTCAGGTTAGGAAAAAAAAAGAATAATTCCTGGCCTTAAAACCTTCCAGTTTCTTGGCAGGAGGAAGGACCATAGATGTACATCATTAGCAATTATTCCACAGCTTCATCATACTTGATAGACAAAATAAAGATTACTCTTTGGTGTTATTCTCTGATTCAACTCAGAATAAGCCAGTAGGCCTAGGTGTCCCTAGATAGTCCAATCCCAAAGATGTGAACAGCTCTCTCCTGAAGCCTACCAGTATGTTCATCTTGTGATGGAGCTGATGTCAGTGATTTAGCTTGGCCACCATCAAACCAGCCTTGGAGAAAGAAGAATGGAGGAAAGTGAGGGAGAAAGGGAAGAAGAAAGAAAGGGAAGAGGGGGCAGAAGACAGGAAGGAGGGAGGAAGGAAGGAAGGAAGAGAGGCAGGGAGGGAGGGAGAGAGGAAGAAAAGAAGGAAGTAGGGAAGGATGAAGGTAAATTAGAGAAAGGAGGAGGAAGGAAGGAAGGAAGGAAGGAAAGAATGAGAAGGAAGGAAAGAATGAGAAGGAAGGAAGGAAGGAAGGAAGGAAA
>NW_025350783.1:0-7165 GCF_016433145.1 Gracilinanus agilis
ATATAAATTTAATAATATAAAAATAATATTTTCCTTTAAAAAAAAACACTCCTTTATGACCTAATAACAATTCTAAGAGACAGAAGGGCAAAGGCTTTGGCAAATGAGATTAAGTGACTTGCCCAGGGTCATACCACTAGAAAGTGTCTGAGACCAAATTCGAACCTTGGTCCTCTGGATTCCAGGATTGAAATTCTATCCACTGTGCCACCTGGCTGCCCCACAATAAGCATTTAATAAAAGCAGACCATTAAGGGGAAGGGAAAGAACACAAATAGCCATTGTTAAATTTTTTTTTAAGGTAGAAGAGAGATTAGACTTGTTCTGGTTGGCCCTGGAAGGTAGAAGAGGGAGTCATGGGTGGACATTTCAAAGAAGCAGAATTTACTTGGGCCCAAGGAAGAACTTCCTGGGTATAAAGAATAATCATTAGGGCTATTCAGAAGTGGAACAGATTTCCTTGGTAAGTCACAGGCTCCCACTCATCACAGGTCCTCAGGTGGAGTCTGGATGTTCCCTTGTTCAGGATGCCATAGACGAGATGCTTTTTTCCACATATAAATTGGACAAATGAGCTTTCAAGTCCCATTCAGCCCTTAACTGACAGGCCCACCTTGGCCGGATGGTGGCTCTTTCTTACCTGGCTATGGGTTTTCGTATTGGAATGTCATAGGCTCTAAGGACATTAATCAAGAGCTTGATATCTCCATCTGACAGATTTTGTGCTGGAACCTTTTTCCTTCCTTTTCTTCTGGGCTTCAGTGGTCGCTTTTGTTCTGCCAACTTGAAGAGGCTTATGCCCAGAATGCTAATGAACACAGAATAGGACGTTAAAGACATTATATTTATTTATTTTAATTTTCAGTTTCTCATTTTTCCCCTCCCTCTATCCTCCCCCTCCCATCCATTGGGGAGGCAAGAAATATGGCGCCTGTTACACACACATACACACATTCATGCAAAATATTTTCATATTAACCATGTTCTGGAAAAAAACAAACAAACAAACAGACACACGAAGAAAATAATATGCTTCAATCTGTACTCTGAGTTCACCAGTTCTCTATTTGGGGGTGGATAGCATTTTATATCGTGAATCCTATGGAATTGTGATGGATCATTGTATTGATTAGAGCTACTAAGTTTTAAAGACATTTTAGAAGATGTATGTTTGAAAGATCATCAGATCTTTACCCATAAATCATCTCAAAGCACTTTAAGGGCCTGCCAAAGGTCCTCCAACTATTTTAGGAGATTGAGATTGGCCTACATATCCTGCTGGGATGGGAGAGACACTTCAGTAGGGACTGTTATTAAATTTAAATTATTAAATTTATGTTAGCTGCTAGCTGCCAAAGGAAGAATATCCAAATTCTAATCTTTCTAGCCCTACTCTATATTTATTCCACTACAAAAATCCTCAGTTCTAACTAGATTACTTCATTAATTGTTTGACAAAAAATATTTTTCCCTGAACTTAAGTGTATTTCACCTTTTTCTAACAAGGAATGCTCCCCACCTCACTTCCCCGTTTATGCATATCCTGTCCTTTCTCCAGCACCCAAATCCAATGACATCTCTTCAGTGAAGCTTTCCAGTGTCACCTCCATTAGAAATAGCATTTGCTTTCTCTGGACTCTGGGAGCACTTATTGTCAATAAAAGCATTTGCAAAATTTATTTGGCTTTTTTTGGGGGCTTGAAACAGTTATATAACATAAATCTATGACCATAGGGTCTGAAGATAAGGAATGCCTTAAAAAAATTAAGGGATAGACAATTCCTGAGCTAATTGGAAGATATTAAGCCTATTTTCATATTAGAAGAAATGACATAGTGACTAGGTATACACACGCATACATATAATATTTAATATTTTCATAAAGAAAACTCTAGCAACAAATTTTTCTTAGGGGATCTCTCTCCACTTTGAGCAGAATACCAAGTTTCTTTAGAACTTGATCTGGGAAACTGATTCATAGCACTTACGCCACTTACTGCATGTTCCTTTGGATTTGGTTTACCTGTGTACTCATCTTCTCTTCTCTAATAGGTTGTAAGCTTTTGAATAGCAGCATTTATACATTTTTTTTATCCCATATAGGACTTCTCATAAGACGTTGAACATAATAGGCATTCAATAAATAAAAATAATAAATAATGAATGAATGAAAACAATGTCAGAAAATTTAAGGAAAGATTATATGAACCGAAGAGTTAAATTCAAATCTAGAAGCTAAAAATAAACAAATTCTACTTTTAACTAAATCTCATTCTATGAGTGGAATTATGGAGAGCGGAGCTAAAAGGTTAAGTGATGAAATGAGCCTTGCAGGGTCTTGATCTCACACTGGTAGTAGCTGAAATCCTATGAAAGGAGCCAAGTTTGCTTCTCGGGGAAGGATCAGAGTGCTGACCAATGTTTATGTGAAGTAAGTTGAACCCCTGGCTGAGGTCTACCTGATCTTTTCTTTATTTGATCTCTAAAACAGGATCTTACCCCAGAGTGCAACTGCTGGTAACCCTCTCTTGGCCCCATTTGGCCTTGAAGGTAATTCAATTCCTCCAGATCTTTTTTTGTTCTCAACATAAAGGTATTCTTTTGTCTACTTAGTTTTCTTGAAAAAGACAATACATTAAAAAAACACCACATTTTTCTTTCAAAAAAGGGAAAATGATTCTCTTTAAAGCAGTTTTTTACCTTTGGCAATTTAGTGTAGGCTATGGACTCTTCAGAATGATATTTTAAAATAATAAAATAAAATACATAATACTATAAAAGAAAATAATTGTTGAGATAATTATTAAAATATTTCTAAAACAAACAAGGTCATCGACTTCAGGTTCACAACCTAATTTTAGGGAAAAAAGATAGACTAGAAGAGTAGAAAATTGATAAATCACAGAGCATGAAAACTTTATCCTAAAATATTCTTTTCTTTAATATTTCAAAAAAAATCAGAGGTTTTTTTTTTTAGTCTATGTAGGTAAGCCTTCCATTGATTCAGATCACAATTACTCCATGTTCTGTGAGTTGCCATGGCCAAAATATTTCTCTTTCTTTGGTGGCCAACTTCATGATGAAAATCTCCAGGCTGCTCCTTGAGTGAGAGTTACATAGTCCTTGGTGCCTTGCCTTTCCAGATTGTAGGATCAGGAATAACTTTTAAGAACTGAGAGTCATATGTATGTCATGATGAGGCAGTGGAGTAGAATTTTCACAGAGGAGGCAACTCCTCATTTGGCCACAAAAGACTGGCATATCTTTGTAGACTTAATTCATTCTTATTTCCACATAAGTGGCATCTGATCCTGGCTGTGTTCTCCTGAGAATTTTGTTTACACATGGTTTTGTTTATGTGTTTACAAGTGTTATTGGAGGTGTGAGAAGAAAGATGTCAGCACTCTGAACAGCCTTGAAAGATGGGCTTGTTTTAGCCACTGAGGAAAGAAGGCTTCATATAGAACTGGGCTAGACTGGGTGAGCTGGTTTTCTTTGGGGACATTTTTTTTCAGTGTTTGGTTGGACTTCACGCTCCCCTAATCAGCTACTAACAAAATAGAATTCCTGGGATGGTGACTGCCCTGGGTGCTACTGATAAGATCTTTTAAGAAAGTCCAGTAACTACCAGCTGGCTATTTGCAGAATCATGCTCTGTTATCACCAGGGGTAGGCAGATTGTTCCAAGGAAAGTGGGGGGATGAACTTGGAGTTCTTCTGTCAGTTATTGTATTGTCGGGCTGGGGGGCTCAAGCACTTCCCTAGGTCTTCTAAGCACATCTCTGATCCTAGAGAGTGACCCACCTGCATGATAGTCTACTCAGCAAGCTATGGCTTATTGACTTGGAGTACTGAACACAGAAGCAGATTAATAATTAAGCACAAGAACAAAATAGGAGAGCACATACCCTGAGCCATTAGACCTTAATGCCCCAAATAAAGCAGAATGGCATGCATAAAAAAGAAACAACAAAAAGTGAAAAATAGGCATTGGCATCTATTCTACAAGTAACTTGCAGGATTATAAACAAACCAAGAACATTGTAAGATTTAAATTAATATCCAATAACTCCAAAGTATTATATTTTATGAGATTTAGTAATAATCATGTGAAGCAGAAGAAATAAAAAGACAAAAGTAAAAGAGTAAAGTCAGCTTTCCCTGTCACGTTCATGGGGAAAAAAGAGAGAGAGGCGAGGCTACATCAAAATATATCCTCCCTACCAAAGGACGTATGTAAACATGTAAATAGGATGCTGGGATTTAGAGTCCTGGGGCGTAGGCAAGAAAGAGCTTTGGTGAATGTTACTTTGGATGTACTCAATCCTATACCCAATCAAGGGACTTTATGGGCAGCTGTTTGTATTCTTGGGCTTCCAGAGTTCTGCATATCCAAGGAGAAGTGTTTGAGAGGGAAGGGTTGAGTAGGGGAAAAATGGGTGGGCTATAATGGATTATCTTCTCCAGTTTCTTTTGCATTCTCCCACCTTGATTATGTTTCCGAAGAAGGAAAATCTCTGAAATAGAAATGTCCTTTTTGGGGGCTATGTAACCAGGTAATTTTGTGGAAAGCTGGTAAGAGCCCATGGCAAAAGAGTAGATGTTCATTGGTAATTTATTTAAACACAAAACTATAAATTCAGCAATTCTTTTGTCACAAGGAAACCTTTGGATTATTTTCATGTTTGCCTCTTCTCTGCCTTATCACATCTGGTCCACAACACATAATTTTCGAAATTATTCAACTTTCTCTTATTCAACACAACATATTTGAGGAATAATCACACAAAGAAAGCTGAACTTGATAACAAAAGACCTGGGTTTGCATTTTGGCAACCAGATAATTAAATGAACCTTTGTAAACTTCAATTTCTTCTATAAAATGAAGAAATTGAATGGGATGATCACTAAGAACTTTAATGTCCAAGATAACCTACCAGATCACATTTATTAAGCTTCTTCTTAATGTATGGTATTATTTGAAGTGCTGGGGGCCACAAGGAATTTATGTTCTAATAATGAGAACAAGTTATGCACTTAAATGTGACATAACAGATTGGGATGAAAGCAACAAAGACATCCTGATAAATTATTTTCTGAAAGTCTAAGGAGATACTTGTTGTTAGAAAGACCTAAGAAAACTTCTTAGAGAACATCTTGCTGACCAGCTTGGGACTTGAAGGAAGAGAAGGACTCCAATAGACAGATGAGGAAGGAGTCTTTTTCAGACATGGCAGATCTGTGTGAGGGAATTAAGAAAGGCAGGAGAGTACATGATGATACTGAGGAATACCTAGTAATCTAAGTTGATTGGAATATGGATTATGCAAGAGGGAAGAGTGAGCCATCAGGCTTCCTGGGAAAATTTTTATTATTTATGGAAATGAATTTGACAAAGGAAATATAGTCAGCTGACAACTTATATGAATATACCAGCTATCCTTGTACTGGCTGTGGCCATAGCCTTTTCACCATTGGGATAGTTGGATTCATCCCATCATTATTTTTGCATTGACTCTTTTCCTTAGTCTGCCAAATTTCTGTGTTCCTGTGATAGTAAGGTATGGTAAAAATTGGCAGGAAGGAGTTAGAATGAAATGAAAGGATACATTGAAGAAATAGAATATACAGAGTCTGGTTGGGGTAACAACCCTTTGGGAGGAGAGAAGATGACAAGAGTTGGTAAAGCCATCTTTGTATAGATGCTCATGTTGTTTTCTGTCCCTGGAATGCCTTCCTCTTTCATGTCCACCTTAGGAAATCTCACAAGCATCCTTCAAGGCCCATCTTACAGGCCATCAGGTTAACCCTCATCCATTCTCTCCACCCAGTCCCACTCTCCTGCAAACCCAAAGCGATGTCTCCCTTCTCAGACCCACATTCACAGACCACCTTTTCTTTAGAAAAGACCCTAATGATTGCAATCTAAATAAAACTAAAGTTCCAAAAAAAGACACCCTCCCCTGCTTTTCCTACCTGATATTGGGAACATCCTCTTCTACAACCATGTCCGAAAGAAGAAAATGATGTTTTGCAATTAGGAAACGGTTTATCACAGATTCTCTAACCTAGGAGGGAAAATTCAGGTTCACGTGCAACTTTCTCAGTAAATGCATGGTAACAATTCATATTTATAGAGGATTTTAAGTTTTGAAAAGAAGTCCATGAGTTGGAGTAACTTTTAATGATAATACAACTAATATGTATCTGAGGTGAGATTTGAACCTATGTGTCCTGACTCAGAGTACAGTATTTTATTTACTCCTTTGTGATGCCTCATAAGTCTTTATTTTAAAATGTACTCTGGGTCAACATCCTAATAGAATTTAAAAGTCTGTGCTTTAAATATTTTCATACAAGTCTGTTTATCTATGATCTCTTTGGGGTACAAACCCAACAACGCTATAGCTGGATCAAAGGGCAGGTAATCTTTTAAAGCCCTTTGGGCATAGTTCCAAATTGCCAGCCAGAATGGTTGGATCAGTTCACAACTCCACCAGCAATGCATTAATGTCCCACAGCTTCACTCACAAGGCCATTACCCTGATTCAGGCTTTCATCACATCATGACTGGAATTTTACAAAACACTACACTGCAGTCTATTTGCCAAGGAAACCCCAAAGTTGGGTTATGAAAAGTTAGCATGATTGAAACAACTGAACCTCATAATAGTCTATCCTCGACACGTGCCATAGTGATGCTCCTAAAGCAGAGGTCTGATCATGCCATTTCCTTATTCAACAACATCCAGTGGCTCCTTATTATATTTAGGATCCTATACAGACTCTTCATTTGGCACTAATGCTTATTGATTGATTGGTATTTAAATCCCTTTACAGTCTGCTTTCAGTTTGCCTTTCTAGTCTCATCAAATACTACTCCTATTCATACACTCTTCAGTTCAGCCAAACTGAACACTTTCCTGTTTTGTTCAAATACAATTTTTCCTAATCTTCTATTTTTATGTCTTTGCCCAGGTTGCCCCCCACCCACATCAAGAATTAATTCCCTCTTCACCTCCACTTCTTATTATTCCTAGTTTCTTCAAAGCTCAGATGAAGCACTACTTTTATGTAAGACTGTTCCTGAGCCCCAGTGCCTCAAATTACCTTGTATTCATTATATATATATATATATATATATATATATATATATATATATATA
>NW_025350784.1:0-3787 GCF_016433145.1 Gracilinanus agilis
GGCAACTCAGACAATTTTGGGGGATCCAGTAAAGAGATGACTTTAACCTTTTTGTGCCACTTCCCATTTGCCAACAACCCTTCGTTTTGCAGATGAGGAAATTTGGGTCTGGAGATGTTAAATGGCCTGTAAGGTAAATTCTAGCTCTAAATATGTGCTCTTATAATTCTTTTAATCAACATTTTTAGTTCTTTGGCACCAAGAGATATGGTGGAGAACGATAGATTTAGAAACAGAAAATTCAGATTTTGCCTTTTACTGCATCTGCAACCTTTTGAGTCAAAATTTTCTGAATGTGTAAAATGAAGGGAATGAGGTAGTTTGTCCTTGCCTGCTCCAAATTGAGGATCACGATTGGGTTAGTCACCTGCTGCTTGGGCTTCCCTTATCCATTTCCACCCCAGACCTTTCTCTCCAATTCTAGTTAATATATAACAAGAAACTTTAATACCTTCCCTGAATTAAATAGTCCCCCAATGTGATCAGATTTGATCCTTTTGAGTAGTTGTAAATGGACAGATAGATAATATATATTAAGTTTCTAGGACCAGCTTGATAAGGGTATTGAAGTTTTGAGTCAGAAAAACTTGGATTCACATTCAGTCTCTGCTACTTACTCCCTGTGTGACCACAGGGAAAGTCACTTAATCTCACAAATTCTGTAAAAATAAGGATAATATTTACCTGGCAGATTATTGTTAGTATCATATATGATAATGTATACAAAATACTTTTGTAAACCTTTAATGAAATAGAAAGTTAAGATGCTATTAATATCTTAAATCAGACTTGGTTGGAGAAGCAATCAGAACAAATGGCCAGCCAGTTCCTTTCTCTGTTGTAGAAAGGGGCAGATATCACATAAATTTCCCCTACAAAACAGCTTATAGCTTGGTTTGGTTATGGGTTTATAATGCTAGTAATCACCATTTGGGGAAATAGCTCATCATTTAAGTCCAAATGCTAGGCAGCTCAATAAACATTGTGTATCACCACATTAATTTGATGTAAACTTTATTTTATTTCAGCACAAAAAATCTGTTCAGGTACTCTTGGTGATTCATAGATGGTTATAATCTTAGCCTAGAAATTACATCAAAATTTTAAAAATGGACAGACCTAGCAGGGTGGCTAGCCTTTGGGATCCCTGGGAAATCCAGCAGCCACTTTACAGTGGATACAATTAGCTTTATTCATCTGCCTCACTTTGAAGACCTGGGAGAGTCTAGCTATTACTCAGTCAGAAGTATGATGTCAGAATTGGACAGTAAGCGTATACCCACATTAACTGGGGAATGGCTGAAAAAGTAATGGTTGGTATATGATGGTAACAGAATACTATTGTGTTATAAGAAATAAGGAGCAGGATGATTTCAGGAAAACCTGGAAAGAATTATATAAACTGATGCAGAATGAGGTGGGCAGAACCAGGAGAACATTGAACACAGTAATAGCAATACTGTAATATGGACAACTGTGAATGACTTAGCTGTTCTGAGAGAAAGAGAGACAGAGACAGAGAGAGATACACAGAGAGAGAATTTAGGACTCAAAATTTAAGAAAAAAGAATGTTAAATTTGTTTTACATGTAATTGAGGAAAATAAAATACTATTTTTAAAAAATGAGAAAAAAAGAATTATACCAAGGGAGATTGTGATTGCAAATGGAAAATGGTCAGTGCTTTTACTTCAGGAGGTATAATTATAACTTGTGGAAGAGAAACAGAGAAATGGATGACTGGTCGAAACAGAGTGGCAGAATTGGGGAAAATGTGTGGGAATGATTTACTTTCAAGGTTTGGACTGAATATCATTTCACAACTACCCTGAAGGGTCTTTCAGAATTAAGCATTTGCAAGCCCAACACAGCTTTTATATTAAGAGTGTGAATAAAAATCAGCATGCTAACTATGGATTTTTTTAATAATGATTTCTAAGAAAATGCATAAATCTCTACTCTCACTAGGATCTCAAGTTCCATTTGAAATGAGTCAATAAAAATGGTGGTTTTGTTATCGATGATATTAGTTGCTAAGAAGAAGAAAGTCAACTATAAATAAAATTTATATATTTATTTTAACTTTATTTATGTTTGTTACATTTAAATAGCTAGTAGTTATTTAATTTAAAATATTTTCTCATCTTGATCATTTATGCCAACTCAGACAAAAAAGACAAAGATATAACTAAAAATCAAAAATAAGAAAAATAAACCTTTATCCCTAGACACATAGGTGGTGTATGTGATAAGAATTCTGGGCTTGGAGAATCTGACTCTGAATCTTGTCTCAGCTGCATACTTGCTATGTGATCCTGGACAAGTCATTTAACTTCTACTAGCTTCAATTTTCTCATCTATAAAATGAAGATAATAATTGTACTTAACTCGTATTGTGCTGAATTTATTTAAGGACACAGAAAATAATCGCACAATATGGTCAGGCATGGTAGGGTTGTAATCTACATCAGTGAATGGATCCCACAAGTTGACAAGATCTCAACATCCTTGAATACCAAATAAGATTCCAAGATCCAAGAGGCTTGATCAGTTGAATTGAATTCAATTTAATAGGGTGTGATGTAGGAGTAAACAAATAGAGAGAAGTAGCAGGTTATCTAAACTTTGTGTAATAACAATAAAAAGAGATAGAGAGGCATTAGGAGGTTTTTCAGGTCAGAGAGGATTAAGCTTACCTAGCCTTAGTTCCAGCAAAATGTACCTTCAAAGAACAGCAACAGTAACTCCCCAAAGAATGCTTTGCTTTTAGAGTTTCAAAACTTCAATACAAATGAAAACCAATACCAGAATGTTGAGATGGAAAGTACCTAACAACTGTGTTTATCTATAATCCCTATTCACTAAGAGACTGCTTTCTCCACCCTTTTGTGCCAAGGAAGCTATAGTAGCCTCAGAAATCAATCATATTTCCTATTCTCATTTACTGCTCAGAAACATTAATCATGGAAGAGCATGTGAACTTGGAAAAATGAGTTGCAAATCACAAGGCTAAGGAGAAAATTTACATGAATTCCATTCCCATAAATTATAACCTTCAAGTGGTATTAGCTATGCATATTTATTCCTGGCAGATAAGATGTGTATGGAGACCAGTATGGCATTTTAGAAAGTCCTAAAGCCAGGCTACGAATTGTTTAAAGTGGAATACACCACAACTAATTGTGAGTCACATCATTAGAATACACATTTTTGTTCTTTTTCAGATAAGAGTCAGCTTTAAGGCAAGTGATGATTTATATCTATTATGGTTTAACTGAGGCAGATATAGTGCAAATAAAAAAGCATGAGACTGAAGAGTTCTTTAAGAGTATCTATGATCATTTATTATGGCTGGGTATTAGGTCTATAGTATATTTATTTGAAATTACACCTATATTTTGCTTCTTTAAAATGTTTTCCAATTGTTTCCTGTGTACAGGTTTTATTTTTTCCATTTAGACTCTTTTGAGTATTGCTTCTATGACTTTGGTTGCCCCCATGCCAGTGAAATTGGATAATTTAATACAATCCCCTGTGTGCAAGAAAGCACTTAATGAATGTGGATGACATGCTGAAAATCAGAAACTCTATTTCAAAAATGTGCAAGTAGACCTATTATAAAAAATTCTTCTATGTGAATTTATTTTGACTAATATATACTTCCAAAGGAATAGATTGACATCTTGCACATATTAGACATTTGATTTATAAGATATTTTAATTCAGTCCATAATGTGCTTTCTTTTTCTTCCCTTCCTTCCTTCCTTCCTTCCTTCCTTCCTTCCTTC